>NC_136731.1:21522520-21625020 GCF_936440315.1 Barbus barbus | reverse complement strand
TATCTGTGCAGTTATCAGTAGACAGGACATTTTTTATTGAATTTCTCAAGTCAAAATCATTATTTTCATTAAACAGTCACACCATCATCGTCACTCACCCAGTGATCCTTTAGGGCATGGCCTATCTACAGTCTCCCCCCTCTGGGTGGCAGGCCACTGCACCCCTCGGGCTACTCTGGCTTCGCATACTTGGAGCTCGGGACCCTGTGGTGGGACACGCAGGGGTCTGTGAGTCACCGGCACAGTGGCGGTGATAGGTCGCAGGTCTGGTGCCTTGTTGATGGCCCCTATTGGGTGAGCAGTTGGGGGCAGAGGTCGCATGGTTGAGGGGATGGAGCTAGAAGTGACAGGTCTGGCTGCGGTGGTGGTGCTGCTGCTCATCTGAGTGGGGATGAGTGGACCTGAGAGCAAGAGAGAAGGACAGACGGGAATGCAAAGAAAATTGAAACCGAGGCAACAAGAGCATAAGAGGCAGAGAAGCAGATTCAGAACACCTACAGAGTCAGCGAGAATGTCGGCGGATGTTTGACAAAGATGAAAAAAAGAAGACAAAACAGAAGAAAGGAAAATCTAAACGTTTGATGTGTCTTGCAAAAGGAATATGAGAAAGTTGGTAAGAAGATAAGTAAAGAAGCAGGAACATTTGCTAGTCTTTAATGCATGATTATTAGAGGTCTGCAAGCCATTCGGGCCGGGCTCGGGTCAGACTCGGGCTCATTTAGCTTCTCTCCTTTAATTGTGCCCATATTATGCGCAGAGCACACATGGCGACTGTATGAAATACTGATTATATTATAAATATTACACATCGCCTATGCAATACGCAACACATATTCGCACACATTAGCATACAAGTGACAGTTGACCATGCAGAGCATCAGGGAGAATTTGGAGTGTGGTTACTAATAAAAGTTCCCAATGCTTCGGGAAAAGCTGCATTTTGGATCATCCATGCATTTGATGATGATCCTGAGTCGCCGTCTCCTCGTTGGATGTGCCTTTAGAGTTTTTCAGAAGCGCTCCTGCTCAAAACTGAAACTGTCTTAATGTCTTTATTGCATGCTTTGTTTATATTTTGAGTGCACACAAATAAAAGTAGGCCCTTTACAGTTCCGAACAATGAAGCCTATTACTCTTACCTTTATGAGCAAAAATGAGCGTAGGCCTATTTGAAATGTTTCCAATGCAAGTGATCGATCTGGCGCGTCCATGTCCTGTAAAGCGCGCTTCAGCTTGCACTCTCCGCACAAACGACTGGATATGCATCAGTGCACATTAACCTAGGTTAAGCCTTTAAACTAACATTGTGGAGCTGTTTTATAACTATAGATTTAATTTTAGACAAGTCGTGATAATTTGAGAAGGCTAAATTTATCAAACATAGGCTATGATCAACTTACTGTCTGCCGCTGGCAGCTTGGTCGTTACTTTAAAAAACAAAAAAACATACATTTAACAAATAAAAAAATGCTCCAAACGTTTTTCTAAATAAACTTGGCAAAGTGATTGTATTAACGAAATACAATCACTTTGCCATTTCATACAAAACTGAAGTATTTTAATAGCCGAAACAGTATAAGCTGTTTTGGGAGAAGGGAAAAAAAAAAGACGGGCTCGGGTCGGACTCGGGCCGGTAATTCTGATAAGCTGTCGGACACGGGCTGGGCTAGGGCCTGAGCGTCTCGGGCCAGGGCCGGAGCCTATATTTTAGGCCCGTGCAGGGCTCAAATGACTATACATTCCCACAATTCCCCTGAGAACTGGATAGAGCAAAATACAGGAGGAGAAA
Source organism: Barbus barbus (assembly GCF_936440315.1). NCBI lineage: Eukaryota > Metazoa > Chordata > Actinopteri > Cypriniformes > Cyprinidae > Barbus > Barbus barbus. Next base: position 21,623,231 of record NC_136731.1, on the reverse strand, counting down.
CAGAAACAGAAAGAGAGAGAGAGAGAGAGAGAGAGAGAGAGAGAGAGAGAGAGAGAGAGAGACAGACAGAGAATGTTCGTGGCAAGAAGATGAGAATGAATAATTGATTAGAAATCTTTTTCTGATCTGACAAAATGCCAATGACCACTGCTAATTAAACCATAAAGACAATGTATTGAAGACACAGAGGGGAACACTAACAGAACGTTGACACTTAATAGATCAAACTGTCTGTTAGCCTCCATCTCCCACTGATTTAACTCTTTCTCTGTCACTTACCAGCAGTGGGATCCGGTGGGCCAAACTCTAGGGGGTAACGCAGCACATTGTAGTTATTCCAGACATAAATTTGATTGTCTCGTGGGTTGTAATCCACAGAGGACACATACTGGTAGGGGTTGGGGAAGGGAATGTGGACAGGCTCTTCCCGTGCTCGGTTGGTGTTGTATGCATACAGCACCAGATCTCCACCTGCTTCGCTGTCGTCATCCTGATAAACAGAGCGGACAGCATATAGAACACCACACGCCATAAACGCATTGGATGCCAGTCGCTTATCAAAGCTCGTCTCCCAGGTTCCCTCGAAGCGCAGAGTGTAGGGGTTAACCTAAAAGATAGCAAGAGTAAAGGGTTCGGATTTCGATTGTGTTCATATGATACAACAAAATAACTTGATTACTGCACAGTTCTGGAAAATGGAGATCCTTAAAATGTAACCAAAATTCCGATCTGATCTCAGCTGAAATTCAATAGCTTTAAATTACACATTTCAGTGAACACTGACCTGGCTGACCACAAGTCGTCCATTGTTGGCCTCGGTAGCGTAGATGACCCATAAACCGTTTTCATCCACTGCGAGGTCAATATCAGACTTCCCCCCCCAGCGGTACGGTGAGGTGTCATGATAGTTGGCATTATTCACTATGGCTTCTCCACTCTTGATACGTGTGCGCAAATCGTATTTCACAATATTGCGTGTGCGTTCCTTGTTGTAAAAAACAGCACCATCATACACGACAAAGCCTGTTCCATCCACACGATTTGGCAGTCTGTGGGAGAAGAGTGTGATACTTGAGATAACTTGCTATAATTGTAACTCTCAATAATTTCTACTACATTTTAGAAACAATATGATCTGAAAGTAAATTAGGATTCTACACTCTTATATACCTGCCTAAAATCAGTATGCTAATCTGCAGAATCTTTAATTTAACATTAAAAAGAAACTCAAGAAGCCTTTATAAGAACTCAAGAAGCATATACACAAAAAACCCTGTTAATTCTAAGTTTTTAAAAATGATTATTTTGTAGATTGTACTCAGGGATGGTTACTGGTTCTAGACCCAAGCTGTGGTCCTCACTCACTTGTAAGTGGTCGTGGCTCGATTCTGCTTGAAGTCTTCCCATGAAGCATACTCGTATAGCATGTCTGTGCGGTATGGAGTCCAGGGCATGACGTAAAGACGGTCACCAGACTGGAGGGGATCCTTACACCATGCCCCTGACTGATGCTCCGCCTCCTGCAGCAAACTTGCTGCCTGCACCCTTAATAGAGTCCCAGGACATACAAAGACTGGAGATGTGGGAGAAAAAGAGAGAAAGAAAGAGAAAGAGAGAGAAAGAGAGGGAGAGATGAAATAACAAGGAGGGGACAGCAAGAATGCACAGAACGATGGTGTGATAGGATTAAAAACAGGAGAAATTTGATGGGAAGACAAATGGAGAGATGGAGGATAAAGAAAGAAGGGGAATTGGTGGGAGGCCGTAAGGGACGATAACATGAAAGATAATGTGGCAGCAAGAAAGAGGAAGAGAGAGGGAGAGAGAAATGGGAGAGAGGACATGAGATAAATGACCATTCTTCTAATGAAAGAGTGTTAATGTTCATTAGTCAAGTATCTGCACACTGGACTAGAGGCTGGTGAGGGGAGATGACACAATCCTGGCTGCTGGTGCTCATATATTGCTGGGAATCATTTTTTAAACCCTGCCCCATTTCAACTTCCCTGCTGGAAAATCACCAGCTTCTGATGCTAACTAATTTTACATTGTTTCTAGATTGACTGATCGTTTATGTTCATTAACTGCATTAACTATGCCTGAGCTGGCATAGATCATTTGTCCGCTGGACTTCCAACTGATGTACCTGGTTCAAGCATCTTGGTCAAATTGGTCAGAGCTGGTAGACCATTTTGGAATTGCAGAGAACCAGTTACCATGTTCCTCAAACCAGCAGGGAAACCAGGTTTTAATGCTAACTGATTTCAAGTTGTTCAAGCTGGACCAAGTTGGTCTTTAGCTGGTCGAAACTGGTCTAGATATTCAGCACAACATTTTCCAACCCTAGTCCTGGAGTATCCCCAACCGTATGCATTTTGTCAGTCTCCCTTATTTAACACACCCCTTTTAGGTCTTGGAGTCTCTACTAACAAGCTGATGAGTTAAATTAGGTGTATTAGACTGTAGAGACATTAAAAAATGTGCAATATTGGGAGTACCCTAGGACCAGATTTGGGAAAAAGTGATTTAACAAATGCACCATCACCTTAATGGATCTGGTTTCAACTTGGAAGTCTATCGCAGACAAGCATGTTACACATAGTAGACCAGGGGTGCAAAACTCAGTTCCTGGAGGGCCACAGGCCTGCAGAGTTTAGCTTTAACCTTAATTAAGCACACCTGATCCAGCTAATCAAGTCCTCCAGGTTTATTTGAAAACTACGGCTGTGTCCAAATTCAGGGTCTGCATCCTCCTTAGGATCCTTCCTACCCGGTTAAAGGAGGAGGGATCCTCCGACGTCCGCAAAACCCGGAAGTCGGTGTTTGTGAATTTGGACAGCCTACCCTTCTTTCAGTTCCCTCCCTTACCCGTTGCTCATATCCTGTCGCCTAGCAACCGTGACAGCGCCAAGCAAGAAGCGGGAAAATGGACAAACAAAGAGTTATTCTCCTCATTTTAATTCTTTTGGAAGAAATAAAGCAATTAAATAAATTAAATACTTTCTTTGCTCGTTGTCGGAGAGTTTTTTATATCAGACTACAAGACAGTCACATCCAGGTAAGCCATTATAGCCTATTTTTATTTGTTTTTAAGTATTCTACTAATTTCTCCTACAAATTCATTGAGCCGAAGCATAAACTTTAGCTTGTTTTGTCAGAGAAACTCCTCTCCCACTCCGCTACCGCTCGCTTCGTCCGCCATTACGCTCTGCCGAAAAGAATTATGGGATAGGTAGGACGGGAAAGGATCCACCACACCCATCCTTCCAATTCGGGGAAAAGGAGGACGTATTTATGGGCCGCATTTGAAGGATCCTACGAATTTGGACAGCCTTCGTCGCGGCGCTGTGACGTAACATCCTTCAAATGAGTACTCCGAAGGATGCAGACCCTGAATTTGGACACAGCCTACATGTGTTGAAGCAGGGTTGGAACTAAACTCTGCAGGGCTGTGGCCCTCTAGGAACTGAGTTTTGCGCCCCTGTGGTAGACCATTTTATTTCAGCAGCAAACCAGCTTGACCACCTTCAGGTGGCATGGAACTGAATTTCCAGCAGGGTTTTCTTACATCAACGGCCCTGTCCCAAATGGTACCCGCTGTCCTCCTTCGAGTATACATGTGAACATATGACCTGTTGGGTAATAGTCCTCTGGGAAGTCCACATCAGCACATACGGGCTCTGCAAATGTATGCATTGAGGGCACCTAGCTACCACAAAGGGAGCACTCATGATGACCTTAAAATGACCAATGGGATACCCTATTATTTCTAGGGAACTCATGCGTGCCACAATACCACAAGTCCACAATAAGTGTGCCATTTGAGAGGTCTCTATATAAAGTTGGGCTTACACTTTATTTCGATAGTCCACTTTAGACATTCTATTAACTATAAGTAACTTTGTAACTACATGTCAACTAATTCTCATTAACTTGCAGCTACATGTCTACTAACTCTCAGAGTACACTGCTAGGTTAGGTTTAGTGTTAGTAGAATAAGTTGACATATACTTGCAAAGTTTCTAATAGTTAGTAAGTTGTATGTTGTGGACCCATCAAAATAAAGTGTTAGAAGATATTAAGCAGACAGTCTACTAATACTCTAATGACTGCTAGTTGACATGTAGTTGCAAAGTTACTTACTGTTAGTAGAATGTCTAAAGTGGACTATCTAAATAAAGTGTTACCAATGTTGGTATTTGTTTCGTCCACAAAGCACTGCTGTAATGTCAAAATGTATTTTTGTGCTTAATGTTGAATAAGGATGGATGTTAGGATACCAGTCATGTATGAAAACAACTGCAGTGCTCAACTTTTATCTGCTAGGAGTACTTGATCAAGACACACACACTCATACACACACCAGTCTCTATCTCTTGACTCTGAAGGAGGTCATTCACCTGGGATTGGTGTGAATTAGCTGGCTGACGCAGTTTCTCACTCCCAGACTGAGAGGGCATGGGGACCTGCGAGAATATATCTACTGCTGGGGGTATGCGGAAGGGGAGCTAGAGGTGTCGATGGAAAGAGAAAGCAGACATCATCAGCACTATGCCGTCACAGGGGACAGCTGTGAGCATAAGTGGATGGCGAGGACATCTCGGGTTGTTGGAGGGGACTTGGAGAAAGCAAGTGGGGTTCCCTTCCAGGAACTTCGAGCTGCGCCCGGAGACGCTTTGGGAACGCCTTCAGCATGACAATGCTCTGAATATTATGTGCAATCAGTCCGAAGGAGGGCGAGGCGTCACGGGCGGGGTGACGTCACGACCAGGAAGTATAAAAGCACGTGCGGCGGAGCCGGCTTCAGCTTTCTGTCATTCAGCAAAGCGCTCCATGTGTGTCAGTCCTATTTATTGTTGTCTGTCCAAAGAAATAAAGCAGTATAGCAATAATGCCAAAACCTGAGGGCAAAAGGAAAAAAGAGGAAAAAGGCGATAGTTCCAGGCCACGCTTCAGATTGTGTGTGCGTCCTTGCCCTCACTACATCACAAGTGGGGACACACACGATCTGTGTGTGGTCTGCCTGGGTGCGGAGCACACGAAATCGGCTCTTGAGGGAGCCAGCTGCCCTCATTACGAGCGGCTGTCGCTGCTTACACTCCGCACCCGGAGGGCTCTCTTCGAGGAGGGAGCCTTCACGAGCTCTCTGCGCGGTTTCGGTCACGCTTCTGCGGCGGCTGTACTCGTGGGGCTCGCAGGCTGATCTGGCTGGTGAGAGTGAGACGGGTATGTCCTTATCTCCTACCGTATCCGCCAGATCTGGCACCCCGTCTCTCGTTTGGAAGCGGTCTCTTCCCCCCGAGACGAGGGCTCGACGCCGCGTCTTTCTTTCTCCGAGGAGGTTGATGTGACGAGCGTTCACGAGGTTTCGCCGCCTCTTTCGCCCCAGTATGAGGAGCTTTTAGAGGTGGTTACTCGGGCAGTGGCCAAGCTTGACATCAGCTGGTCCCCCAAGAGAGCATCTGAGCCGCAGACTAGCCGTTTGGATAAGCTTTTTCTGCGCTCGCGGCCGCCACCTCTACACAGGAGCCTTCCGTTTTCACCGAGGTGTCGAGATCATGGGTGAAACCTTTTTCGTCCCAACCATTCATTCCCTCCGCTGATTATTATGGCAACGTTAGGGAATTGAATGAGCGCGGGTACAGGGCGATGCTGCCAGTCGAGCAGACGCTTGCGAGCTATCTGTCTCCCTCGACGGCATTGTCTTTGAAGGCTCCTGCGCTGCCCACTAAGCCTCTGCGTACAACATCTTTTTTTAAGTGGGCAGAGGGTATGCGGCAGGGGGCTGCTGGGCGGGCGCAGCGTCCTCCGCATACCAGCTCCTTGCGGAGGGATACACAAAAGCAAAGCGTCGCTTCTCGTGCTCCCCCGCAGAGAAGCTGAGACCAGCGGCGCTCTGCGCCGGGGACTTCGCGGCCGAAGGCAGATCTGAGGGCTGTCATTTCGGCCAAGAGGTCCTCGGCAAAAAGGTCCTGACGGGCGAGTCCCAGGACCGTGGAGGGCGACCCCTACTGGGGTGGAGCGGCTTACACCGCGGCACACGGTGACCGCCTCACCTCAGTGCCCTCCAGGGACTTGTCTGCCAACCCTGCCGCTGTTCCAGGGCGCAGCTGGTCCCAGCGAGTGTTCATCTCAGGTCTTTCCGCCCGTGAGCGCAGCGGAGCCGAGAAACTCGCCTCAGCAGCCAGACCTCGCGTCTCCTTCCGGTACGCCACTTCGAGACAGCGGTCTGGCCGCCTTTATTATACCGTTCAACGGGGTTGTTATGACTGCGGTCCGCCCCGAGCAGGCTCTGGTTCTGGAACAGGAAGTCGTTACTTTGCTAAGGAAGGAAGCCATCGAGTTGGTTCCTCCTCACGGCACCCAGACCGGCTTCTACAGCCGATACTTCATTGTTCTAAAGAAGGATGGAGGGCTGAGGCCCATACTAGATTTGCGTCTACTGAACCGCTCAGTCAGAAAACTGAAGTTCAAGATGCTTACTGTCAAGCAGGTCGTGTCTGAAATCAGGTCCGAGGACTGGTTTGTCACGATAGATCTCACAGATGCCTACTTCCATGTCTCCATCCTTCTTTCTCACAGGAAGTTCCTGATGTTCGCTTTCGGGGGCAAAGCGTACCAGTATCGGGTTCTTCCCTTCGGCCTAGCACTCTCACCCCGCACTTTCACCAAGTGTGTGGATGCGGCACTGGCCCCGTTGCGGCTTCAGGGCATCCGCATACTGAATTATATCGACGATTGGTTGATCCTCGTTCAGATTGGAGATTCGGCATCGAGATGTCGTTCTCGCCCACATGAAAGACTTGGGGTTAAGACTAAACGCCAGGAAAAGTGTGCTTTCTCCAGCTCAGAGAACCACTTATCTAGGTGTGGTGTGGGATTCGACCACGATGCGGGCACGGTTGTCCCCTGCTCGGATCGAGTCGATCCTCACTGCAGTCACGAGAGTACGAGAGGGCCAGTCACTCACTGTCAAGCAGTGGCAGAGGCTGCTTGGGCTTATGGCAGCTGCGTCCAACGTGATCCCGTTCGGCCTGCTGTACATGAGATCCCTACAGTGGTGGCTCAAGACCAAGGGGGTTTCCCTGAGGGGAAATCCGCTCCGCGCTGTCAAAGTGTCACACCGCTGTATTCGTGCCTTAGACATGTGGAGGAAACCTTAGTTCTTGTCTCAGGGCCCGGTGCTGGGAGCTCCTTGTCGCCGCGTGTCGCTTGCGACGGACGCCTCCCTCACTGGTTGGGGTGCGGTCATGAGTGGCCACCCTGCCCGCGGTCTGTGGAGTGGTCGCCACCTGACGTGATATATCAACTGGCTAGTGATCCTAGCTGTGTTCCGTGCACTCAAGCACTTCCTCCCAGACCTAAGAGATCTCCACGTGCTGGTGCGCACCGACAGCACGGCAGTGGTCTCTTACATCAACCACCAAGGAGGTCTGCGGTCGCGCCCCTTGTACAAGCTGGCACACCAGATCCTTGTGTGGTCCCAGGGCAAGCTCCTATCACTGAGAGCTGTGCACATTCCTGGGCATCTTAATGTGGGAGCAGATGTCCTGTCGAGACAGGGGCCGAGGCCCAGGGAATGGATGCTTCACCCCGAGGTGGTGAAGCAGATTTGGAGAGTTTTTGGCCAGGCACAGGTGGACCTCTTTGCAACTCGAGAGTCAGCACAATGTCCCCTCTGGTTCTCTCTAGCTCCTCCAGCTCCTCTGGGACTGGACGCTATGGTACAGACTTGGCCGAGGCTTCGTCTGTACGCTTTTCCCCCGATCGCTCTGCTCTCGGGAGTTCTGGCGAGAGTGCGCCGGGACGAGGTCAGTCTACTGTTAGTAGCACCGTTCTGGCTGGGCTGAGTATGGTTCTCGGACCTGATTTCTCTCCTCGACGGCACCCCGTGGCGGGTTCCAGTCAGGAGAGATCTCCTCTCACAGGCCAGGGGCACCATTGTGCACCCTCGCCCGGAGTTGTGGAATCTGTGGGTGTGGCCTCTGAGGGGGCACAGCTCATAGCTTCCGGTCTGTCAACCAAGGTTGTCGAGACCATCCTCCAATCCAGAGCTCCCTCCACGAGGAAACTGTACGCCTTGAAGTGGAGGCTCTTCACTTCTTGGTGTGGGGACCGCCAGCTCGACCCAGTCAACTGCCCAGTTGGTACAGCACTGGAGTTCCTGCAGGCCCGTTTCTCCGCAGGGTTAACCAATTCTACTATTAAGGTCTACGTGGCAGCTATTTCGTCATACCACGCCCCTATTAGTGGCCAGTCAGTGGGTAGACACCCCCTAGTTACACGTTTCCTCCACGGTGCGCTGAGGCTGAGGCCGCCGGTACGCTCCCGCGTCCCCACGTGGGACCTGGCTGTGGTTCTGGAGGCTCTGTGCAGGGCACCTTTCGAGCCTATTGAGGAGATAACTGAGAGACTCCTCACCATTAAGACCGCTTTCGGACATCCCTGTGGAGGAAATCGGACCAACTGCTTGTGTGCTATGGTCGCCCTAAGAGGGGTCTTCCTGCTACGAAGCCCACTCTTAGCAGGTGGATAGTGGATGCCATCTTTCTGGCATACGAGGCCTCTGAGCGTCCCCCGCCGCTGGGAGTCAGACTGCACTCGACCCGAGGTGTGGCGGCATCCAAGGCCCTCTGGGCAGGTGTCCCAGTTCAGGACATCTGCAATGCTGCTGTGTGGTCCACACCCCTGACTTTCGCCAGGTTCTATAACCTCGACATCCGAGCCACGCCAGGCTCATCCGTCCTCGCATCCTGACACCAGGCAGGGACTTGTCAGTCTGGCGGCGTTGGTATCTCGTTCCCAAAGCGTCTCCGGACGCAGCTCGAAGTTCCTGGAAGGGAACGTCTCAGGTTACGTATGTAACCATGGTTCTCTGAAGGGAACGAGATGCTGCGTCTCATAGCCACACTTCCGGCATCCCTGCCCGTGCTTGCTTCGTGACTTGAAGCTGAAGCCGGCTCCGCCGCACGTGCTTTTATACTTCCTGGTCGTGACGTCACCCCGCCCGTGACGCCTCGCCCTCCTTCGGACTGATTGCACATAATATTCAGAGCATGGTCACGCTGAAGGCGTTCCCAAAGCGTCTCCGGATGCAGCTCGAAGTTCCTGGAAGGGAACCCCACTTGCTTTCCCCAGGTCCCCTCCAACAACCCGAGATGTCCTCGCCATCCACTTATGCTCACAGCTGTCCCCTGTGACGGCATAGTGCTGATGATGTCTGCTTTCTCTGTGTCCCAGACAGCCAGTACTTACTGTTGCTACATACACACACATATACGCCAAAAATGAGTGAAGCCAAACTGAAAGACTTTTTGTAATTAGTAAATGATACACAAGCACACAGAGACACACATCTATGAACACCATATTAGAGATAATTGTTATAATTTGGTCGATAGCTATAGAAATCCCTTCAGGTTAAGATTGGTTATGAACCTATCAAGAGTTATGAACCTATCAAGTGCAGTCTTCATCCTGAAGGAGCCGTAAAAATTCCTTCATAATAAAGAAGAAGAAATAAGCACTAACTCTCCCTAGAAATGCCCTACAGATAAAACCAGTATAATAAACAGTCCATCTGCCATCAGTGGTTCAACTGTAACGTTATGAAGCTACGAGAATACTTTTTGTACACAAAGAAAAAAAAAGACTTTATTCAACAATTTGTCTCCTCCTCGTCACCGTAGCACCATTTTGGCGTAGCGTTATTCCGTGTGGTGCGGCTGACACAGAACAGCATACGCTGTTTGTGTCCAATGGATACTCTCCAAAATGGTTATGTGGGAGACAAATTGTTGAATAAAGTCATTATTTTTGTTTTCTTTACGTACAAAAAGTAGTCTCGTAGCTTCATAACATTACGGTTGAACCACTGATGGCAGATGGACTATTCTGATGATGTCTTTCATACTTTTCTGGGCCTTGACAGTGTTATTTACTTGGAAGTCAATGGGACAGTCACAAGCTCCCGGTTTTCATCCAAAATATCTTACATTTTGTTCCGAAGATGAACGAAGCTTTTACGGGTTTGGAACGACGTGGGGGTAAGTGATTAATTACAAAATTTTCATTTTGGGGCGGAGTAACCCTTTAAGAGATTATGACCTGTTTTAGTAACTCAACCATTTTACCAATCAAAAACATAATGGTCATCTAGCTCCACCAGCAAAGTTCTGCAGTTAAACAGAATGACTGTGTTTATCTTAACACTAGCACTAACCAGCATAAACCAGCTTGCTTTGGGCAGCAAAGTAGTCTAAATTCCACTGTTTCTCTACAGGTTTGGTTATGAGAGACTCAGTCAGAGAATTTCTCAACAAGTACAGAGACAATCCTCTTACATACTCATTTAGACTACTTATATCATTTGTCACTGAAAAAAATGCAGAAGAGGAATAAACAAATCTCCCATCATGCAAAGACAAACACCATCTCTGAACTAAATGATATTAATAGACTCATCTAAGAACAGGGAGGCAGTGCCTTCCTGAGATGAACGGCAACACACTGTATTGACCCGCTCTATATGGGTGACCTATAAAACAAAGAACGAGCACCCTGAGTTTCAAAAGAAATTGGGACAAATGCAACACACCACCAGACACACACAAGCACTCGCTTTCTCCAAACAGTCACATGTACATTCACTAAACAGAACAGGCTAGGACGGACTGTTTCTATATAGCGTAAATCCATGGAGGAAGTAATGTTTGAGCCTCGCACCCCGGGCTGAAAACTCCACACCGTGTCACAGGGTTAAAGCTTTCTTTATGCAGTATTAATGCAAGGAGCTGTAATCTAGGTTACGCTTAGAAAAGCTCCCGGAAGCTGTCCAAGTGTCTGATCAACTGCATGGAGGGCGATATAAGCAGCTCGCCCACAAACGCTGAATTGATTGCTGTCCACAAACAGCTCAGCGTGCCCTAATTTAAGATAAAGACTATGGCTCTGTCTGTCAAAGTCCTTGTAGACTAGAGCTCTCTATTTCCTGATGCTATTAGGGATGTAAAGAAGGGTTTATTTTAGTGAATATGATAATTACAGAGGCTTGAGATAGGAACGAGTATATGTGTGGGACTTTTCATTCCACAGAAACTCACACTCCCGCACACACACACACAGTGTGACCAGGGAGAATTCATTAAACATGACCTGTGCACTCTTGCAGCTCAGTTCCCTACTGTGTACTGGGCTCTAACTCATTCTTGTACTAAAACAAGATTTTTTTATAACACAGTCCTACGAAACTATTGGAAAAATGGCCAACATAGAGTGTGCAATTATCCTTGTCAATCAACACCAAGCTGAGGTCACTAAACCGCTGTCACCTTGATATCTTGTGGTGTTCACTGCAAAAACAATGTCCTTGTAAGTTACACTTACCCAGGACTGAAACCAATTCCCTACTGTTTTTAAAACCTGAGTAAGAAGTGAATTAGCACCTCCACCTCTATGAAACACTAAATAAACCCAACCGGGCTGGGCTTCCATGTGCTTCCATTCATAGCGCTAATGAGTTTTTTATCACTCAAATATTTACCTATACACAGAACTTTCATTCAAATTACACTTGTTTCATAATCACTATTGCTATTAACTACCCTCTGGAAATAAACATCTCTCACTTGTCTCTCCTAGAAAGCAATTAGATGAAATGGAAACATCTGTTTGGGGTTTCAACTTTTACAAAACAATACATACATTCAAATCTCAAATTATCATCTTTAATGTTACACAGATGAAAGTTAGTCATAAATTTTGTAACTATCTCTATCCCAGTTTCAGTTTTGGGTAAACTATCCCTAATCAGTCTCCTGAGCAATGAAAATGTGACCTCTCTGAAATAAAACTTTCCTCTGTCTGCAATATCAGATATAGCAATCAGGTACGAACTCTATATCAACTCCAATATTTCTCAATACCTCCACTTCCAATTTTAGTAGAAACATTCAAGACAAGTTGATATAAATCAGAAAACTCAATTAAGTCTCATGAGGCATGAAAAAAGAGCAGAAAACGTTCCTCTGGGAAGAGAGCAAAGTCCTGATCAAAAATCAGACATGACCTCAACATGAACAAAATAAAATTCTAAGCTAAGCGTTTCACATTAATGCCATATGACAAAACACATTGTCTCACACACACTTTCTGAAACTAAGAAAAAACATCTGAGGCAATGCAACTGTCACATTACTCAGAAATCTCTCCAGCAGGATGGCCACCCTGAATTATTTAACTCAGAAATAATTATTCACAATCTTTATAGACAATACTTGAAAGTAAAAAATGAAGGTGGAAAGCAGCTTTGGGTAAGGCAGAATCTAGAAATGGAGGAGGAAAATGTACTACATCCACTACTGCGTGTAGTCAGGTGTGTGTGCGTTTGTGTGAGAGTCAGGGCTCCTCTAGGCCTTCCCGCCCTGGCGTCTAACTGTCTGGCCTCACTGCTGAGAACATGCTGCTTAATTGAATCCTACACCTGTTACTGGCAGGTACAAAGTGCTGTGTGGCAATGGGCATCCTCTTCAAAGCTGAATGGGTCGTTGTGCGCTTATTTATTTACGTCAGCGAGTGTGTTAAGCATGTGGATGAGAGTCAGTGTGTTTTTAAGAGAGAGACAGATGTAGAAAGAAAGGTAGGTGTAAAATGCTGCCGTTTTGTGCATCTGAATGCAAGCAAGAAAGAGAGAAAGACGGTTAAAGGTGGTTGGAAGTGTTGCTGTGTGCTTGGAAGCAGAGAGAGGGATGAAAAAGGTGAAGGGTCAAAGGTTATTCCTGTGAAATGAGAATTAGGATTAATCTGATAAAGACTAGAAGGGCTCCCAGATTGTGTCCTGAACAGCAAGGGGTTAGCAGCAAGACAGAAACATGTGCTATGTTTATTCCACGTACACATACACACAAACACACACAGATAGACTCACCTCAATAACATGCACATCCTTCAAAACACACATACTGTATCCAAATCCACCCACAAATACATAGGCTTACTGTACAAAAAGCCTTCCCATATTTCAGCACTCAATTCCAGGACACACAAATGTTGCTACTCCTATCGTTACAAGGACTTTCCATAGGTGTAATGATTTTCAAAATAAGCTAATGATATTTTCTATTCTCACATATTTTTTCTTTTACAATTTGCACATTTATTTATTAAATAGTGTTTCTTATGTGTATATAGCTATCTGATTTATTAGGACACTTGTGATGTTCTTGTAATGCATGAAATTTAAATACATCTACATTATGGGGACAATTTTGATCCCATAAATACGTCAAACCATTGCTAAACAGTTGCTAGGGTGCTCGGAGAGGCTTTTAGCACTTTACTACACTGTTGCCAAGTTATTCTGGGTGGTTTCCTACTGGCTTAGTTCAACTAAAATTAATATTCTGTCATCATTCACTCCCCCTCCTGTCATTCCAAACCTGCATGACTGACTTTTTATTCTACTTTCTATTCCTTTGTGTTCTGCAGTAAAAAGAAAATTGTAAGGATTTGGAACAACATATGAGTGGGATTAAATGATGTCAGGAAATGGTTATGTTTTTCTGGTCTCTAAAAATAAGTCTAAAAAGTCTAAATGCTCTTTTAAAAAAATAGCACACCAAATAGCACTAGTTTAACAAGTTGTATCTATGAGTTTTTGCTTGTTTTTTTGCTCAAGTTATTTTTGCTCATTATTAATTTTTATTGGCAAAAAATAAAAATAAAAGGGGAATTAAAGGAATAGTTCACAGAAAAAACAAACAAAAAAAAAACTAAAAAAGAAGAAACTCTGAGAAATGTTTCAGTATTTTTTCTCATGCAAAGAAAGTCAGTGGTCACACAAACTGGGGTGCGTTTCCCAAAACCAACTATGGTCATTAGTTCCACTGAACTCTATTGGTAATGACAGAACTTGTGACCATAGTTGCTTTAGGGAAACACACCCCTGTTTGGTTGTCTTTTGCGTTAAATAGAAGAAAGTCATAGAGGTTTAGAACAACATGAGAGTGAGTAAAATGATGACAGAATTTCTTTTTTGGGTGAACTATCCCTTTAAATGGTTCTTCAAATCACTACCCCTAAGTATGAGCAATACAACTAGCGATGTTTGCTTTAGCAAGCTGCACTGATATAAACAGCCACGGATGCCACTAGCATGTGTGCATTTGATTATGTGTGAATTTGTGAGTTTAAAAATACCTTGAGTTGCATTAGGACTCATTATGCTGTGTTAGTGTGGCTGTCATAGCGACTGTAGACCTGAGGGATGTGTACTGAAAAGGACAATGACGATGTACAGATACATTATTCTTTTCTGTGCTCTTTCTCAATCACGTTCTGTCCCCTGGGCCTGCTCTCGCAGCCGCGCTGTCCAGAACAGTCTATCTGTGTCTGAATTACATCACATTACTCCCTCATTGAAATTTGTGACCACCTGCACACGCTTCGGCTCTTTAGCTTTAACAACCCACACACACACACAAACACACATGTTTACTTAGCTATCTAAATGGGGACATCCCATAGGCGTAATGGTTTTTATACTGTACAAACTATATGTGCTATTGCCCTACACCTACCCTACACCTAAACTTAGCCCTCACAGGAGACTTTCTGAATTTTTACAATTTCAAATATTTTTTTTTTAGTTTAGTTTATTTTTAAACCCGTTTTACAAATGAGGACGTCCCCAAAGGGAGGTTTTTGGAGATTTTGTCAGGTTTACCTATCTTTTGGGTACAAATTTGTCCCCAAAATATGGTTAAGTAGGCGCGCACACACACACACACAGTCTCTCCTATCTCTCTTACTGCCCAGCCAAGCAGTTGCCCAGGTCATGTGACAATGTGTGTACGTGTAGATTATACTTTATATGTTGCCCTATTTTAGAAGGATAGTTCGGCTAAAAATTTTAATTGTGTCTTCATTTATTCACATTCATGTTGAAACAAGTGTTGTTGTCTTTAACTAAAACTGAAATTATTGAAAAAAAAAACTGAAATAAACAATAAAATGAAATAAAGCAAAAATAAAATGTAGATTACGTGGAAAAACTTAAATTAAATTTAAATAGATAGATAGATATGTAACCCCTATAAAATTAGGGATACTAAGTCAGAGGTAGTATAATGTAATTTCCTACAGAGGGACGCTCTACTCCTCCTAGTAGAGTGGAGCGTAGAGCAAGCAAGAATCACAATTTTCCTGTCGAAGATTCTTCCAGAAACGTGTATGCGGATGAGCTCATGGGTTTTTGTATTAAACTACAGCAAATTAGCTTTAAATACTGAGTTTCATCATTAAATTTAATTGCTAAGTTGTTACTACTTAGATTCCACTTGAACACTGAATGAAGCACTGTTGGTCAACTTTGGTTAATCTCCGGTAAATGAACCGGATTTTGCTATTTCTGTTCTGGCTAGCTTCTAAATGGGATAAAGTGGTGGTGTATGCTTGTTTAAAAAGACATTTTCCTTACAAAACCAATCGGAGTATCCGAGAATTCGATGTTTAAACCAACTTTGGTATGTAGTATCATAGTTATGAGATCAATCAATGTCGTTTACGACAATGTGCACTCTTACTTTCATGCATGCCAGGTTTAATGTTAGAGGCGACCTGCTGGTGCTGCATAATGGATCTGAGTGACTTGTTCAAGCAAAATAGCGATTGTAAAGGGGTTATACAGCAGATGCATTACAAGTGTATTTATTTTGAGCTGTACATGCTATTTTGAATAAGGTAAAAGGGAATAACGCAATTTAATTTCATGGTAATGTGAAACATTTAAAAGAGATATTTTAGAGAAGAACAAATCTAAACCACTGTGTTAGTGATGTTAACATCTTTGTTGTTTAATTTATGTAATTCATTTTATTTTGGAAGCACATGTTTTATAAAAAAAAAAAAAACCACACACAATTGCTTATGTAATCTAAGTGTATCTATAGTAAGTGGTTACACTGATTGTACTTTGAAAGACAGAAAATATGTTAATGAGGTCTCATGTTAAGAACAGAACATTTATTTTTCTATGCTTTGTGTAGATTGTTTTTTTTTTGAGGTATCAGAAGAAGTGGAGATGGCGAGCCCAGCCCAGTGAGACTGTGATGATCGTGAAAGTGGTGTGGCCAGCCGCGAGATTCGTCATAGAGAGAGCCTGATTGGTTTGATTTGTCCATCGAAACACCAGATAAGAGCATCAACTTTGTTCACCCACACGGGTAGGAATACTTAGTGCACCCAACGTACCTACATTCGAGGAGCGAAACTTCCCTTTTGTTTGGAATCCATACACTCATTCAAGGAACTGATCACTTTTGGAATCTATGCACACACTGGTTAGAAGAACTATTCTTTGGACTCAGACCTATATATTCAAGGACAAAGAACTCAATTTAAACGGGTTTCTGGTGATTTTGTTTTTGTTTATTTCTTATTTTGAAGAGTTCTTCGTTTTGTTTCTATACCCAGTTATGGCTGTGTCTGTTACACTGCTGTTTTGGCAATAAATCGGTTAATTGTTCACTGATTCACTCTTCTTAAGCAACTCTTGCCCGAGCCTAGATAAATGTTAGTGCTTATGTCATTAGTCCAGGACTAAAGGGGCTACACACAACGTGGCGAGCCAGCCAGCCAGGAGGTTTGGAGCTTATTTTTAACTGGAAGTTGAACGATTGACTCTTTTATTGCATCTTATCTGAAAACATTGGTCACTACTTACTGTGAAATATTTTGTGCTGATGATTAGTACAGTATAGATGTAATTCAGTCCGAAAATATTAAAGTGCCCAATTCACTCTTAGTAGGTGGGTTGACTGGGGGTGAGGAAGACAAGATATTTTCGAGTACTTAGGAACTCTTGGTTCTATCAGTAGAACAATTAAGAGAACTAGTGATGAACCTCAGTTTAAAGACACAGCCATCGTAGAATTTACCTCAGGTGCACCAATTCAGTTTCTGCGTGAGAAGTTGCCCTGCCAAAGACCCAGCAGTAATCCAGATGTTATCCACCAACTTCAGCTTCTATCCGAGCTATATGCTGCTGACAAAAGTTCTAGCTTAACCCACTCTTACTTAGCTGAACTGCAAGGTATCGCTAAACTAAGTGGCACAGACTTTGAAAAACTTTTGCTAGATGAGCTGGCTAAAATTCAGAGATCTACTAAAAAGAAGCCCACACCAGTTGCTACCCAGCACTCGCAGGCCACTAATGATGAAGCCCGATTTGAACCACTATCTCCTGAATCTCAACTCCTCTTACAAATAGACAGTGATTTGCCCAACTTACATGAATTTGATTCACGTCCAGTCACTGTTAATGCTGAGACATTGGCCTCACACAGGACACAGACCTTTCAATTAGGTCCTGAACAGCTCACCACTCCTGAAGTCCAGAAAGTAGTGGTTGAGCATGTTATCAAAAACAGTGCCTGCGCTCCTCAGGTTCAAGATCGTGTTAAGCTAAGGCCTTTCTCTGGGAAACTTCCCTGTCCATCTTCTGATTCTGACTATGAAACATGGCGCAGCAACCTTGAGTTCCTTCTTACAGACACAGCTGTGTCTGAAAAGCACACAGTTCGAAAGATAGTGGAAAGCCTTCTTCCACCTGCTGCCCACATTGTGAAGCATCTTGGGCCACAAGCATCTCCTCATGACTACTTACGCCTTCTTGACTCAGCATATGATACTGTTGATGATGGAGATGAGCTTTTTGCACGGTTCTTGAACACCAACCAGAATTCAGGCGAGAAACATTCTAGCTATTTGCAACGACTGCAAACTGTCTTGAGTAAAGTGGTGAAAAGAGGCGGCATTGCGGCCAGTGAGTCTGAACTCCAGTTACTGAAGCAGTTTTGTAGAGGCTGCTGGAATAATGCCTTAATCACCAGTCTTCAGCTCGAGCAGAAGAAGAAGGATCCACCCTCATTTTCTGAGTTGCTGCTTTTGTTGCGCACTGAGGAGGACCGTTGGGCTGCTAAGTCCAACCGGATGAAGCACCACCTAGGCTTCCCTAAAGCCAAAGCACAGGCAAATATCCACATAGTAGAAGATTATGCCACTGATACTGACATGACCGCCTCTGTAAACAGAGCACCCTGCACTGAAACACATAAGCTTGAAAAGCAAATTGCAAAGCTACAAGCACAGATGGCTTCCCTGAAAGCATCCCTAAATACTAACTCAGGACAGACTCATGCTAAACAGAGTAAGAAACTAAAGTCCAACCCCAAGACCTCTGCTGAGGAAAACTCAGAGTCAAAACTCACAAGGAAACCCTGGCCAGGGTACTGTTTCAAGTGCGGCGAGGACGGGCACATCGCGCCATCCTGCAGTAATGACTCAAATCCTGGACTTGTTGAAAATAAACGTAAGGAGTTTAAACAAAAGCAGCAGGTCTGGGATGAACAAAATGAACAATGTTTAAACTGAAATCAGTTCCTGATACGGGACTGTCAGGGACTGGATGTAAACCTAAATGTCCCAGAGAAAAATTTTTAACAAAAGTATCTGTCCAGTCACATAGAACAGAGAACCAACCCCAATTCCCTAAGGACTTATTGGTCAAAAATGTACAGCTAATGTCCTGGTGTCAGGAGTGAACTGTAATTGTGTCCTTGACACTGGGTCTCAAGTGACCACTGTTTCAGCTTCCTTTTATGAGAACCATCTGTCTGAGCACCCCATTCAAACTATTGACAACCTCGATGTTGAAGGTGCTAATGGGCAGCATGTTCCATACTTGGGTTATGTGCCTATCAGCCTGAAGTTTCCAAAAAACTTTGTTGAAACGGAACCTGAAGTTTCCACCTTAGCATTAGTAATTCCAGACCTGCGCAGTAGCAGTGACATACCCGTACTGATTGGAACAAATGCCCTTGATGTCTTGTATGATGAACATTGTCACGACAGAAGGCCTAATGACTTGTCTCCTGTTTATGGCTATAGACAGATCCTTCACACATTGAGGCTTAGGAAAGAGGTTAGCTCTACCGGGAGAATTGGCTTGTTGACTGTGAAAGGAAAAGCACAGAATGTAATACCTGCTCAAGAAAGAGTCCTCGTTGAAGGGTATGTTAAGGCCAACACGGCCAGCGAGTATGCTGTAATTGAACAGCCAGCAATGTCCACCTTGCCTGGAGGAGTCCTTGTTGAGTGCTGTCTTGTGACTTTGCCCAAGCAGAATCCTTACAAGCTATCTGTGTGGGTTAGAAATGAATCCAAGCATAACATAACACTGCCCACACATTGTATTATCGCTGAACTCCACACTCCTGAGATAATTTACGATAACTTGTCTGCCCCAAAGAAGGATGCTGCTTCAGCGAAATGTGGTGCTGTCTCTTCTCAACCAGTTCATGAGGATAAGCCCAGTTTAACAACTGATTTCAGTGATTCTCCTCTCACAAAAGAGTGGAAAGATAGGGTAACTCAGAGCTTGACTGCTTATGCTGATGTTTTTGCCCAGCACGATCTTGTTACCAGATTGAAATGGAAGAGTGTGATAAGGCCAAGACTGCTTTTGTATGCCCGTTGGGGTTTTATGAGTTTAACCACATGCCTCAGGGCATCACAAATGCTCCTAGTAACTTTCAAAGGTTAATGGAGAAGTGTATGGGCAGTCTCAATCTCAAGGAAGTGCTAGTCTTTTTAGATGATGTAATAGTTTTCTCAAGCACATTGGAAGAACACGAAGCTAGGCTTCTACGTGTGCTTCGGCAATTAAGAGAGTATGGCTTGAAACTTTCTCCATTCAAATGGCATTTCTTCCAAACCTCTGTGTGCTACCTAGGCCACATAGTTTCCAGTAAAGGAGTGGAGACTGATTCTGAGAAAGTCAGCGCTCTCCGCACATGGCCTAGTCCCCAAACTCTCAAAGAACTGAAATCATTTTTAGGCTTCGTAGGATACTATCGCCGATTTGTGAAGGACTATTCAAAAATTGTAAAACCTTTAAATGACCTCACAAAAGGCTATCCACCTTACAAGAAGGGTAAAAGAGCACAATCCTGCTCAAAGGGGTACTTCAGTGTCAGAGAGCCTTTTGCGGATCGATGGACGCCTGCTTGCCAAAAGAGCTTTTGATACCGTCATAGAGAAACTCACGTC
Organism: Barbus barbus; assembly: GCF_936440315.1. Lineage (NCBI taxonomy): Eukaryota > Metazoa > Chordata > Actinopteri > Cypriniformes > Cyprinidae > Barbus > Barbus barbus. Next base: position 21,603,125 of record NC_136731.1, on the reverse strand, counting down.
ATCACCTGTGCTTGGATTTGCAGATCCAAAACTACCATATGTCCTCCACACAGATGCAAGTACTTCTGGTTTAGGGGCAGCCCTCTATCAAGAACAAGATGGGGATATGCGAGTCATTGCTTATGCAAGAAGAGGGCTCTCACCCAGCTAGAAGCGATATCCAGCTCACAAGCTGGAATTTCTCGCTTTAAAGTGGTCTGTTGTCGAAAAATTTCAAGACTACCTATATGGAAACACTTTTACAGTCATAACGGATAACAATCCATTGACGTACCTATTGAAGTCTGCGAAACTGGATGCTGCCAGTTACCGCTGGTTGGCAGCACTCTCTACGTTTGATTTTAACATTAAGTATCGTGCCGGAAAGTGCAACCAGGACGCTGATGGCCTTTCCAGGTGGCCTCATGACACTATGGAGGATGACCATGCTTCCCTAGATGAAAAAGAGAGAATGAAACAGTTTGCCTCTCACCATCTGTCTTCATCCTTTGATCAGCAAGATGTACCATCCGAAACAGTTCGTGCCTTGTATCACCGTCATCTTTTGCGTGAGACTGATAACAACTTACCATCCATTACTTTAGTGGAGTCTCTCACCCTTCATGCAGAGGCCATGCCCCATGCATATGAAGACGCGGGACTAGGGTGTCCCACTATACCCACCTACACAGAGGCAGAACTTCAACATCATCAGAGATCTGACCCAGTCATCGGCTCTGTTGTCAAAATTTTAGAGGCTGGAGAAGTAGTTAACCCCAGCCTCGGCTCTGATTCTTTGGAGTTTAAGCTTCTGCTTAAGGAACGGAAATGGTTGTAGTTGAAAAAGTCTTCTCTATAGAGCCCGTCATTCCGATTATGATATCTTTTACCAGTTTGTAGTCCCCAAGTCCCTGAGACCCATCATTCTCCAGTGCCTCCATGATGATATGGGACACATGGGTCTGGAGAGAACTCTAGATTTAGTTCGGTCAAGATTCTACTGGCCTAAAATGGCTGTAGATGTAGAGAGCAAGATAAAGACATGTGGACGTTGTGTCCGGAGAAAAACACCACCTGAAAAGTCAGCACCTCTTGTGAATATCCAAACAACTCGCCCTATGGAACTAGTATGCATGGATTATCTATCTTTGGAACCCGACAGTCACAACACCAAAGACATCTTCGTAATTACCGATCATTTTACCAAATATGCTGTTGCACTTCCCACAAAAGATCAGAAAGCTACTACAGTTGCAAAGTTTCTATGAGAGCATTATTGTGTATTACGGGCTTTCAGAGCGCATTCTTAGTAATCAGGGTAGGGATTTTGAGTCGGAGCTTATTAAGGAACTCTGTGCCCTGTTTGGTATCACCAAAGTGCGCACCAGTCCCTATCACCCAAGGGGAAACCCAGTGGAACGTTTCAATCGGACCCTTCTTGGTATGCTGGGCACCCTCAGTGACAAGAAGAAAAGTCACTGGCGTGATTTTGTGAAACCTCTAACACATGCCTACAATTGTACCAAGAACGAGGTTACTGGGTTTAGCCCCTATGAATTAATGTTTGGGCGCCAGTCTAGACTTCCAGTGGACATTGCATTCTGCTTGCCTGTCAGGAATGGTGCTCCTAAATCACATTCCCAGTATGTGAGGAATTTGAAAGCTCGACTCGAAGAAAGCTACCAGATTGCTAACAGGAATTCACAGAAGGTGGCTGAACGAGACAAGCGCCATTTTGACAAAACTGTGAGAGAGTCAACGCTAGAGGAAGACAATCAGTTGCTAGTGAGAAATGTGCGGTTGCGGAACAAACACAAGCTTGCTGATAAATGGGAGTCCGCTCTCTATAAAGTTCTGAAGAAGATGGGAGATCTGCCTGTGTACACCATACAGTCTATAGATGGAGATGGGCCCCTCAGAACTCTACATAGAGACCTTTTGCTCCCTTGCGGTGAATTATGTGAGCCAGAAGAAGTTGAACAGTATAAGCCAAAAGATCAAAGGCCACGCACTAGACGTAGTCCACCTCAGCCCAATGAGGAGGGCTCTGACTCTGAGGATGACTTGCTGTTCTATCCTATCCATCCATCTGTTGTTCCTGAGGAGAGGTTGGTCCAAACGTATGACATCCCAAAGACGCTGAAATCCACTGTAACACCAGCTCTACCGTTGACCTCTCAGCTTCAAGATGAGTCCCTTACAGACCATTATGTGTTGACTGAGGAATCTGTAGTGGTGCCAGAGGCTCCTAATGAGAAACCCCATACAGAAAAACTCACAAACTTATCGGATGTGACGCACAAAACTCCATTTGTTACTATTGATAACAATGATGCCCCATCTGTCACACTGGAAAGTGCGTGGAAGGAAGCCATTACTGAAGTTCAGCGAGATGTCGATTTGAATACTGCCGTAACTGATACAGAAACAGACATACAAGATACTGTTCTGCATAACACTGGCTTGAACAATACAATAGCTGACACAGAGGTTAATCAAAGAGAACACACTGGAAATGTTACACAATGGATATACATCATGGATTCTCTACAGGAGGCCCTTTTTCACCCTCCCCCAGAGCCGTGTGAGGCACGTTTTATTATGGATGCATGCACTTTATTTGACATCCTTTGGACTGTTGAACAAAAACACTCTCCGACTGCAATAATAACGCTTGGAATAGCCAGGACAGTTTTTAATATAACTCTGATTGGATTTGTCTGAAAGAAGAAAGTTATATACACTTAGGATGCCTCGTGGGTGAGTAAAACACAGGATCATTTTCACACAGGACAATTAAACAGGTTTATGTTAAATAGAAAATGTAAAAAGTAATAAAACTGACAAAAGCACATGCAATTATTAAAACGCACTAAAATTAAAATAAAAACTGAAAATATAAAAAATAAAGCTAATTCAACACATTGATGCTATAATAGCAAATACATAATGCTAACATAACAAACATCAAAACCTGTCTGATGTTTTTGTGTGCAACACAAAAGCCGATGTGTAGTAAAATGCTTTTTTTTATACAATGAAAGCGAATGGGGACCAGTGGAAAGCTGTGGTCACTATTCAGTTTCATTTGAAGAAGAGAAGCATGGATATTTTGCTAGGTAACTGCTTTTTTATTTTTAGCTGAACTACTGGCCCAGAGGTGAAAAACAGTGTGTGTGTGTGTGTGTGTGTGTGTGTTTGTGTGGTGTGTCTCAAACAAACACAAACCCTGAGCACAACAGCATCGAGGCACTTCCCAAGATTCCATAATCAGACAATTAATCGATCCTTAAAACCAACGAGTGGTAATAAACAAAGACTGGGCGGGTGGGTGGTCAAGACAATGTTGTTAATGAAAATAATTGTTAACTGTTAATGAAATAGATAGAGGATAGAGGAAATAATTAGCAGCAGAGCGAGAGGACAGATAAAGCGACGGGAGAGGGGAAGGGAGGGGTTCTGGCTGTCCGCTGTGGCATGATTGCAGGTAAGAACACTCTGAAATGTAGGGCAGAACTCTGACAACACTCGCAGGAGCACCATGGGGAGGAAACAAAATGGAGGACCGACATCGAGGATGTGTAAACTGATGTCAGTATCAGCAGAGTGGAAGATTCACACTGAGGTGCAGGTCTCAGATCAGGTTTAGTACTCATTCCCATAAGACATTCCCACAAAAACAGAGACAGTACAGGGTGCATAAACACACACACACATGATTCTGAATGGTGCAGTCAGGAAATACACATAAGAAGAGTATGAGCAGGAAGTGACAGATTTGCTCTGTTCCAACCTCTAGGCGAGCTGCCTATCTAGGCGACATTTTACAAAGCGTTTCTGTCAGAATCCATAGCAATGGGCTCTATGAGAGAAATGTAAATTGCAGTGGTGGTCAGTAAAGAAGTAGCTTTACTTCGTTACTGTACTTAAGTACATTTTTCAAGAATCTGTACTTTACTGGAGTAGTTTTATTTTGAGTAACTTTTACTTTTACTTCACTACATTCCAAAGCATAAGATCGTACTTTTTACGTCACTACAACACATTGTTACTCCTTAAAATATATCACGAGCTCCGAGACGTGGAAGCGGTGTCTGATTCATGAAGAAACTGATTCTTTTCAATGAACCTGTGAAATTGGTTCGCAAATTGCAACAAACGATTCATTCACGAATTGGAATGATCCGATTGCAGCTGTTCTCGAGTCGACAACTCACTTATTCAATTGATCCGTTTAGAGCGAGTCTCCAGTGAACTGAACTCCCAAGTAAACACTGGAGATCTTGTGAGTGCAACTGATGCTGCGAAAAGTAAGTTACTAATGTCGAATTTTAGGATTAATTATTGTAACTGAAAATCATATTTACGTCAAATCTGCTATAAAGGGTGATCTATTTAAGCCCACTGAAATGCTTGAATGCAAACAGATCGATGACAGTGTCTCTATGTTTTAGGTCAAAAAACAAAACATTAAAATAACATAGATTAAATAAAATAACTCATGCACGTTCATATTCCCTGCTGCTGTAACGTTAGAAGTTTTATTAAAATGCTACGCATCTAGCCCTATGTTTTATATTGTTTATCAACAGTATAATTTTTTATATTGTTTAGATCATCTAGCCGAGTAGACAGATATGAATGTTTATTCATAACCATACTGAAAATAAGTAAATATTGTTAGCTGATGCTAACTGTCTAGCTAACAAGCTTGCTGGTGCTAAATTGAGGAAATTTTTAGATATAAGGTCCAAATATTTTTATCCAACCACCTAGATAGATTACATCTGAGGGAAAAAGAAAGGATGTGATGTTCAGAACATGGTAACTACAGTAATTATCAGAGTGGGAAGTGATGCCCTCTGGGGGCATTTGGCCAGGGGTGTTTTTACACCACAGACAAGGTTTGAGAAGAAAAAAAAAATCATTATGAAAATATAATTATATTTTCCTTAAAATGTTCTTCCTAACTTCAGTCTAATTCTCATGTCATATATAACTGTGACATTCTGCAAAACAACAAGCTTTAAAACATTTTTTTCTTACTGGTGAAAATTAGATGGTCAGATCTGTTTTCTCTCAGGTACATCACAATGCAAGCTTCACAGTGAACATTACTACATCACTCTCGTCAACATAGTAAATATCAACAACAAAATATATCTCTTGACTCCATATTGTTGTTATTTTGGGAAAATCCCAGGTATTTTGAGCAACAGGATTATAAAAATATGCGCTAATATAAAATTAAATCAAGTAGTCTATATAAAATTGCAAATAAATCTATCTATCAGCACTTTTTTACTTAAGTACATAAAAAATGTAGTACTTTTGTACTTTCACTCGAGTAAAATTGAAAAAGCAGTACTTTTACTTTTACTGGAGTGATATTTTATAGTACGTATCTGTACTTTTACTCAAGTACTTGATTTGTGTACTTCGTCCACCACTGGTAAATTGTTATAGGGTCCTGATCATTGTGTCAGGGTTTATTTTGTGATAATGATCATCTTACTGTAGATTATTCAGATTGTAACACTGCTACTTACCAAAGACATCAATAAATGGACATTAAGTATTGACTACGAAGTGCTACGAGAAGTCAAATCAGTTGGGAAATAATAATAATCAAATTATTCAGTTTAGCATCATTATACAAAAATATTTGACTGAAGAATGTCACAATTGACCTATCAGAGTTGAGTATTACTGAAACCTGAGTTTGTGAACTAACTGAAAAGTATTCATCATCTGTATTGTTCATTAGAGTAACTAGCTTAGCAAAAAAGCTAACAGTAAACTTTGTCTAAATTTTTTCAAGCAATAGTTGTATGGTTTGTGTTAGTGTTAATGTACGACTACATTGGACATCTTGTTCATTTCCATGCATATCCATGCGTACGTGGGTGAGAGGGGATGCTATCAAATGCAAAGGAGGTTTGCTGCGAACCAAAGTTCAAGTTTCTTAACCTCTGATCAGCCAATTTGTATAATGAAAAGGCGTTTAACCAGTCGAGGATCTAAAGTCACAAATTGACCTCTTGGCTCAATATACATAACACAAACTTCAAAGTTGAATGATAATGTGAAAGTGGGGGAGATTTTAACATTTTGAATTTAATATTATTTGCGATTTATAAATTATTTAAAACAGAAGCCCGAGAGCATGACATTACACCTTGTTGTCCGTATTCATTGTGGGGTCTGAAATAATTTAGCATATTTAAGGTCTTCTGTAGCTTTTAGTCTATGTTTGTTAGCTTGGAGCTTTGATTTAATAGTGTACGCTTACAAACTGACTCTACCATTCAAAACATTGAGGCTGGTAGGAATTTTTAATGTCTAATGCCCAAAGCTTTATTTGATAAAAAAGAGAGTAAAACAGTAATACTGTTAAATATTATTACAATTTAACATTTTTCATTTTAATATATTTTAAAATATAATTTATTCCTGTAATGCAAAGCTGAATTTCAGTATCATTACTCCAGTCTTCAGTGTCACACGATCCTTCAGAAATCCCTCAAATATGTGGATTTGCTGCTCAAGAAACATTTCTTATTATTAACAGTGTTGAAAATGTTTTTTTTTTCTTTGATGATCTGAAAGTCTAAAAGAACAGCATTTATTTTAAACAGAAATATTTTGGAACACTATAAATGTATGCATAAATCTATATACCTCCATAAAATCTGCATAAAAATGTAAATAATAATAATAATAGTATTGATCCCAAACTTTTGAACATTATTGTATTCTCACTTTTATCAATCGTTCCACTGACTTACAATGGAAAGCATCATGTTCATCGCGGTGACGTAATGTCAAGGCTACTGGCTATTTAAAATAAGCGATGAGTCCTTCCATATGCCCTTCCCTGACTTCCTGTTTTAACAGGAAATGTGTCAACGCTGGAAAGAAAATTGTACTTTTAAACCATTTCATGGCATCTTTAAGACCTAGTATGACTACATTCTCATTACAGTCGCTGTTTACGTAGAGAACAATTCAAATCTGTCACTTAGCCTCGGCAGATAGCCGCCTGTGTAGACAGTATAAACCATAAAGCTCACTAGGGTTTGAACAGATCGTTCAAATCATTTATCCAGCTGTAGATGATATGTGGCTGAATTATGCCTGGTTCAAACTCAATTCAAGTCTTGCAAAAGTTTGAACCTGAATACTCAAGAGACTGGCAAGAGGATCAAGTATGGCAGCCATGAATCTCCGTTATTGGCTGGCTGAACTGAATCAGACTGCGAGCTGATTGGCACCACGGAGCGAGGCCGCGTGAGTGGAACCAGCTCTGCCTAACAAAGCAGCCATCTTACAGAGATACCAACTGTCACCGTACCCTCCCCTTTGGACACGTGCGGACACACCACGGGAGGGAGCGACTGCTACAGACGCCACTGAGCAGCGTCCAAAAGCAGACAACAAAACAGAAGGGATTAAAAAGAAGAATGACGCCACTGGCAGATGACAAATTAGAGAGGAGGGACCAAAGGAACTGTGTGGAGGGGGGATCTGAGGTAGGCTCAGAAAACCTGCGGCTGAATTTGATGAACACATGAGAATTTGGAAGGATTTCAACCGAGAATAAAGGAAACAGATGAAAAAGAGAGAGAATGTGATGTGGCGAAAAAGAGAAAGCTTGTAAAGAGAGACATTGAAGCACCTGGAAATGGGAGAGAGCATTTGGCAGGGGGTCGGACAGTTACCAGCTCTACAAATCGTTACTCTAATCCAAAATAACGTACAGAGAAAACACAGGGGTTATCCTGAAGGAAGGAAGGTAGGTAGGTAGAAAGGAAGACGTAAACAAAAAAGGGTCTGAAAGAAAAAAAAAAGGTCTCAAACAGTATGGATGAGTCGCTTTGGATCTGAAAGGACAGATACAAAATTAATCACAAACAATAGAGAAATTAATAAATGATGGCTCATGAAAGAGTGTGGAATTGCAGAGATGGGTGCGCGTGTCGGCGGAGGATATGGGTTTAGTGGGAGAAACGACTTCCTGTCCAACAGAAAAGTAGAGCAGAGGAGCGTTCGGCATAAAGTGGCTCGTGCGAGTGTGCGCGAGAGAGAAAGAATAGAGAGCGTGCACGCGTGCAAGTGCCTCATTTAGTCGGCGAGCGTGTTTCCCTTGGGGTAGAAGTGATCAGATTAAAGGATGGTTATTAATTTCTCAAATAGACTTAGTTGGAACTTTTAGCAGGACAGCTGGTGGAGATCTGCTGTTTTTCCTCAAGTGAGAGTTGTGTGTGTGTGCGCGCGCTCGATATGCATGCATGAGGTCTTCTGTGCACAAGGATTAGTGCGTGGATGCAGAACCGTACGTATGATGGCACGAATCGGTGTTATCTGAAACAAGAACCAAATCTGGAAGGAGGTTCAGTTATAAACCAGAGAAAGAAAGAGAGAAAACGAGCGAGAGAGAGAAAGATAGAGAGAAGGAGGGATATAAACATCAAACATGAGCACTACACAAGGTTCTGGGTTAGGAGAGGAGGATGAGGGAAGGAAAGGAAACGGAAGACGAAGGGGAGGAAGGGGAAGAGGAGGGCGGGCGGGGCGAGCTGTGGTTTTTATGTTCATTGTGGTCTTTACCTTTTTGGTCCACTTCTATTCAAGCATCGGAAAAAAGAGAGAGAAGACAGAGAGAGCAAAAGAAAGAGCGAAAGAGAGAGAGAGAGAGAGAGAGTGAAGATAATGAAAGAAAAAACAGGTGCAGGAAAAAAGAGAAAATTGAGATTAAATAAAAGGCTATCCTTTCTCAAATCATGTCATTCTGTCAGTGTGATGTAGGCTCTTTACAGAGAGAATGACTCGAGTGAGTAATGAGAGGGGAGAATGGCCTCAACTGCTTTCATAAAGTTTCGCAAGACCCCTTCCATTCTTCCTGTCACATGCCACACGTACACTTCCCCCAGTCACACGCACTCCGCCCCCTCCGCTTCCCCTCCTTCACCCCCTCTCCCTTTCATCCATCTGTCATTCCTCTATCCACGCTTCTGCATCTTTGGGCTGCTGTGAGAAAGAGAACATGCTGCATGTTCGAAATGGCATACTAGTTTTGCAGTATGCAGTATGTATACAGTGTGCAGTATGTAAATTTCCACCTGAAATACCTGCATGGCCTGGCTCATTTGCCGAAGATGTGGGCAACAGAGCACACTGTGTGGAATAATGTACTCCATAATACTGGACTTGACTTTCTATATTTAGGCCCCAAACGTGTAAGTATGTGGATGTAAATGCTTCTAGTATGCAAGTTCTGTTTCATTTATCATGTATTGAGAAATGTGTCTGGTTGCAATTCATAATGCAGCACAAGTTCTTAGCATTGCTGCAAGGTTATATTATAGCGAACATTTTTTAGGCCCCAAAATGTACAATGAAGTTCTATCTTATTTGTCATGCATTGCAAAACGTGTCAGGCCACAATTTATAACAAAACACAACGCAACTTGTTAGCATTGCTACAAGGATGCTGTAGTGAACATTTTCAGGCCCACAATGTGTCAAATGCTTAGGTATGTGGATGCAAATGCTTTTAGTACGCAAGTTCTATTTCGTTTGTGATACACTGGCCACAATTCGCAAACACACTGCGAGTTCTTAGCATTGCCACAAGGTTGTGTTATAGTGAACAATCTGAGGCCCAAATTGTAGAAAGTACAAAAATGTGAATGCAAATGTTTCAAGTACGCAAGTTCTATTTAAATTGTTGTGCATTGCGAAATATGCCAGGTTGCAATTCATAATACAACGTAAGTTCTTAGCATTGCCACGAGGTTGCTATTGTGAACAATTTTAGGCCCAAATTGTGCAATGCATAAGTATGTGAACAAAAATGTTTCAAGTTTCAAGTTCTATTTAAATTGTTGCATTTTCTTAGTGCAAGTGGTTGACCAATGCAAGTTCTTACTATCGCCACAAGGTTAGCACTTATTGTTTAGGCCTAATGTACAATGCACAAGTATGCGAATGTAACATCTTTTACTATGCAAAATATATTTCAGGTCTAATGCTTTGCGAAATGTATCAGGCCACAATTTTAGTGCAACAAGTTCATAGCATTGCCATATGGTTGTGTTATGGCATTTTTTAGGCCCAATGTACAATACAAAAGTATTTGAATGTAAAACCTTTTAGTATGCAAATAAATAAGTAAATAGCCCTATACAGTATATGCTTTGTAGTAAGATGTATGCTAGTATGCCATTTCGAATATATTTCCAAGTTCGTTGGTGTCTTCTGCAGCTGTGAGGAGGAAAAAAGGGTTAACAAAGAGACAGATTGATGCAGTGATGAAGAGGAGAGAGAGAGATAGAAGAGAGGTGATGGAAAGGCTGATTTCTCTCTGAACCTGAAGGGGATGGTTCTGGCTCGGCTGGGATTGGACGAGCGAGCTGTTCTTTCTCTCTCACAGAGCTTGACCACTTATTGCTTCTACTTACTGAATCCATCAAGATCCAGCTGCCATTCACTGATTGCGGTCTGTAGGACCATGCAGCTTGGCTGAGGTACATTTTTGAGAACCAAAAACAGGCTGAGAGGAAGAGAGAGGCAATTATAGTAAGGAAACATTTTTAGAGAATAAAAAGTAGAGAGAGAGAGAGAGAGAGAGAGAGAGAGAGAGAGAGAGGTCGGCAGAACAGAGGAACATTTCGTTTCCACTGCCTGCTGGAAAAACCCAGTTTGAGGTGCAAGTTTGAGGAGGTCATTCTGGTTTTGGGAACATGGTAGATGGTTTGCTGCTGGTAAGATGTCAGTTAAACTAAGACGGTTTACCCACTCGGTTTAGCTTGCCAGGTCGACCTTGTGCTAGTCTCATATAGCAGCAATTTTGACTATCAGAGTAATGTCTGCTCCACATTGCATCATACTATTACCAGGAACCGCCTACTTAAGATGTGATAACCTTAGAAAAATTTCACGAAAAGGTCAACTGTTTATTGTTTATGGTCACTGCTCACACAATTAACTTTCATACCAAGCGACTTTTTGATGGTCACTACAGCAAATCTGCATAACCAACTTGGACCTGTTGTGAAATCTGCTTGAGAAAATTTTTCACACTCATACGAAATTCCAGATTGCATGAATTCTTATTGAAGCGACTGGATATCACTCAAGAAAATGTGTAAATGTGACCACATCATCATACAGGAAGAAATTATTTGAATGACATATAAGGCAACTAATAGCAGTTTGATATGTTTTTACATATCAAACAGGGGTGGGTTTATCTAAAAGAGGAGAATAATTATTTTCATACTTGCCGAAGGTAATGACTGAAAAGCAGTTTGACCAATAGCGTGCAGTTATTGTACATAATCAACCAATTGTTGTAAAAGCAATGCAAATAGATACACATATAATGTATGCAGACTGTAGAGAGCTTGTCAACAGAAAAACAGGACATTTAAGGTGATTCAGAAATCCCAGGCAGGACAAAAGAGGATGTATGGTCACTCCAATCAATCATCTAGTCCAATTTAAACCCCGTCAGTGACCAATTACAAAGTTCATAAAACCATATTCTAATGATTTTATCTGGATTTTCCAGCAGGACTTTCCAGTTGTTCTCCTTATTCAATACACTTCGGCCATTGCATGGTTTCTCTCTCTTTCTGGGTTTAGTTTACTCTGTCTGTTTGTATGTAAGAGCACAGCTTTGAAGTGTATGGCAGAGAGACAGCCAGCATGTGACAGTGAGTGACAGCTTGTCTGGCTTACTGATCTGGATGTGCTAGCAGTGTTAGCCTTATCCATGGGTGACACACATAAGTGCTCAGGCAACCGCTAACCGCTAACGTTAGCGATATGTGTCTGCCTGTAGCTGACGACACGCAAGCAATGTGTGAAGCTCAGCGTCTTTGCCCCCTGAGACCCATTGTGTCTCCTAAAAGACAAACTGGAGTGTCTGAAGAAGGGGATCTCGAGGGAGAAAGGGATGGAGCGATCAGCGGAGAAAAGAGAAGGGAAGAGCCTGTGAGGGTTTAAGGTTCTGAAGTTGAGGTCTTTGAAGTGATCTCACACATACAGACACGCTTACACTGTCTGTATAAAGGCAGCGGGCAGCCGTAATTGTTTAACTCACTCACACCATTTGAGAACTGATGAGCAGGGGGACTAAGGATGGGAATCAGTAGGAATTTAGGTTACTTACAGATTCCACTTAACGATTCCAGTTCCATATCGATTTCATTAGCAGTTCTTTTAGTACTTTTATGGAAACAAAATGACAACTCTGCTGAGAAAAGGAAAGAAAGAAAGAAAGAAAGAAAGAAAGAAAGAAAGAAAGAAAGAAAGAAAGAAAGAAAGGCTGGAAATGGTTTTAAAGGTGTTCTGGGCCTTTTTTTGCTGGCAGACTGGAATGACTGGCTAGGAAGCAAACCAACTTACACTACCATTCAAAAGTTTATTATTATTATTATTATATATTTTTTTTTTACTGATTATAAGTAACAGTAAAGACATTTAAAATGACACTAAAGATTTCTACTTCAAATAAATGCTGTTCTATTGAACTTTCTATTAAAAGATTTATCGTAGTTTTCCCCATTGGTATATTGGTATTGGAAATGTTTATTGAGCACCAAATCAGCATAATATAATGCTTTTTGAAGGATTATGTGCCATTAAAGACTGGAGTAATGGAGTAAAATATATTAAAAAAGGAAACAGTTAATTTAAATTGTAATAGTATTTCACAATATTACTGTTCTTATTGTATTTTTGCAGCTTCACTGAGCATTAGAGACATCTTACCAAACCTAAGCATTTGAATGGTAGTGTAGGCTTGTTCAAGCAGGTATTTCAAAAGGGAAAATCCAGTTGTGAATGTATCTTTATCTACATGTTGTCATATGAGCAACCTGTCAATAAGTACACAGAGAACTACACAGTACACATGATACAGTGACAGTTCTCATTCATTTTGAGTGAGTTTTTTGACCGATTCATTAAAATGACAAATTAATGATCTGATTTGTAAGTGAATGATTGCATTTTGCATAACCAGCAAGGAAAGCAAACTGGAAAGAATTATTGTCTATGTATTTTCTTTGCTGCATTTACTTTAATTGCATTAAATTTATACTGCAAAATCAAAACTGTATAATTTTTTGTGGCATTTTTCCTGTAAAACTCCAACAGAAATGTATTCACCCTAAGGGTGACATAACAGAACTAATGCAAAGTGTTTCATTTTATTAAAAAAATAGCCGACAGAGACATCCCTCTGTGTGTGTGATTTCATCGCTTGTTTAACAGTGATGCAATCTGACGAGAACATTACGCACTGGTCTTTGCATGAAGGAACAAGCTCTCTCTCTCTCTCTCTTTCTATACAGATGCCTCAACAATGGTGATTCATATGAGACTTCATTGAGGGACCATGGCATATGTGCCGTCTCTCTGTGTGACCTGGATTTGAATCATACCAAAAGTGTTTTTCCCCTTGAGCCAGAGAGAAAGACAGTGAGGAAGACAGAAACATAAAGATAGAATGACAGAAGGATAGATGCATAGACCTCTATATAGATAGACAACAGAAAGATAGAATGATAGCTAGAATGACAGAACGATAGATAGATAGATAGATAGATAGATAGATAGATAGATAGATAGATAGATAGATAGATAGATAGATAGATAGATAGATAGAGAGATAGATAGATAGATAGATAGACCAACAGAATGATCGATAGATAGGATTGATAGTCAGATACAGTATATGGAAAGAAAGAAAGAAAGAAAGAAAGAAAGAAAGAAAGAAAGAAAGAAGGATCAATAGACAGATACAGTACATGAATTGATAGAATGACAGAATGACAGAATGATAGAATGACAGAATGATAGATAGAACGATAGATAGATAGATAGATAGATAGATAGATAGATAGATAGATAGATAGATAGATAGAACAACAGAAGAGAAAGAAAGAAAGAAAGAAAGAAAGAAAGAAAGAAAGAAAGAAAGAAAGAAAGAAAGTAGGATCAATGGACAGACAGTACATGAATTGATAGATAGATAGATAGATAGATAGATAGATAGATAGATAGATAGATAGATAGATAGATAGATAGATAGATAGATAGATAGATAGATAGATAGAACAACAGAAGAGAAAGAAAGAAAGAAAGAAAGAAAGAAAGAAAGAAAGAAAGAAAGAAAGTAGGATCAATGGACAGACAGTACATGAATTGATAGATAGATAGATAGATAGATAGATAGATAGATAGATAGATAGATAGATAGATAGATAGATAGATAGATAGATAGATAGATAGATAGATAGATAGATAGATAGATAGATAGATAGACCAACAGAATGATCGATAGATAGGATTGATAGTCAGATACAGTATATGGAAAGAAAGAAAGAAAGAAAGAAAGAAAGAAAGAAAGAAAGAAAGAAAGAAAGAAAGAAAGAAAGAAAGAAAGAAAGAAAGAAAGAAAGAAAGAAGGATCAATAGACAGATACAGTACATGAATTGATAGAATGACAGAATGACAGAATGATAGAATGACAGAATGATAGATAGAACGATAGATAGATAGATAGATAGATAGATAGATAGATAGATAGATAGATAGATAGATAGATAGATAGATAGATAGATAGATAGATAGAACAACAGAAGAGAAAGAAAGAAAGAAAGAAAGAAAGAAAGAAAGAAAGAAAGAAAGAAAGAAAGAAAGAAAGTAGGATCAATGGACAGACAGTACATGAATTGATAGATAGATAGATAGATAGATAGATAGATAGATAGATAGATAGATAGATAGATAGATAGATAGATAGATAGATAGATAGATAGATAGATAGATAGATAGATAGATAGATAGATAGACAAGAATGTGATTGATACCGCAGGAACATTTCTTCATAAATCTGTGATGGAAATGTGGGGAGAAAGAGAAAATGAAAGTGTTAGTTGACTCATTCACGTTTCCTCTTCCACCTGTAGAGAAAAAGACCCAGACATCCAACACAATCATACGAACATAAACACTCGCGCATTACAAACACGTCAAGCGCTGGTGCATGCGGACTCGGTTTGATTCTTTCAGCGGCTTCCAGCTTTATTTGCCTGTCACTGGTGAACAAGTACGGTGGCCCTTGAGCCTCCTCAGCCCAGCGGTCTCAGCAATGCTATCAATTACTCATATGATAATGAGGGACGCTAATGAACACACACCTGAGGAGCACAGCCAGCAGACGTCGCGTGCTTGACATCGCTAACATTGCTCATGCTTTTCTCTGGCATCACGAGGTGGAGTTGGAGACGAATCCATCGGCAAACTGTTTGCGCATGTCACTCCACGCACATTCATGAGATTCACGAATTATGTAGGCCTAATGCATATTAATGACTCTCAGCTGCGGCATTTCAAAGCTCTCCGTCTCTCTCTCACAAAGACCAAATTACACCAAAACACCTAGTGCTCATACATACTCCCACTGTTTAACACTTCCTGAAGAGTTTGGACTGGAACGCCACTAAAATATTTTCTTTCACATTTACATCCTTAGAAAAAAAATATTCTAAGGATTTATAAGGCTAAAGTAAAACAAGCAAATGCAGTCGGGATGTGCACTGAATATAAACAACTGCATCTACTTTTCTTAGCTTCGGGTGAAGAAATGCAGTCCTACAGCGACATGGCAAGTTATACCATACTGTGTAATATTAAGTGCAATGTAATTTGCATAAAACTATTTGGGCATTTCAGCTACGCTTAAAATGTATGGATTTGATCATATTACATAACATAAAACAAGTGGAATTTATTTCCAAGTGAGAAAATTTATTTAATTATTATAGTGGATCATTTTGGTGAAACCTTCTGGATAAATGTTTTAAAATACATATTAGGGTCACTGTTAAATAACCTTTTACAATTATCCAATTCCAAATGTCAAACATAAAATCATTATTATTATTGTTATTATTATTATTATTATTATTATTACACACATAATTATTTTTACAAACATGTCTTACAAATGCACATTGACAAGTTTATGTAGTTAATATAATTGAACTGTAATAATAATAATAATAATAATAATGCAAAATTTGCTAAAATAAAGATAAATTAAATATAACTAAATACAATTTAATATAATAATTAAATATATTTACTTTTAGTATAAAACTGTAGTTCTTTCAACATAACTCTGCTTTTAAGTAATATAATTAATTGTGATTAATATAAATAATAAAATAATAATCATATAATAATAATATTATAATTATAATAATAATAATAATAATAATAATAATAATAATAAATCACAGATATTAAATATGATTTGTGCATTAAAGAGCTGACTGTGTACTTCTTTATATATAATTCTGCTTTTAATTAATATATTTAATTATAATCACTAGAAATAATATAATAATGCAAAAGTTTACAAATAAATAAATCACAGACATTAAATATGGTTTATTTTAGCATTAAAGAGCTGACCAGCCACACACTCCACATTTTGTCAGGAAGTGCATTACCATAGAAATGAATAACGTCTGATTCCGAGGATGTGAACAGCACAGAGTAATTGTCATCTGGTAATTATGTAATTCTGGCATGACGTGACCATAAAATAACTCTTAAAGCACCAAGGCACTAGTCACTTTGATTGGCTGCTGCTCCATTTGAGCCCATAAGTCGCCTATTGTGAAGACTAACCTAAAACTAAATTCCTTTAAACGCATCTAATTGCCTTTTCTTGACCTGGCTAAGGTTATCAGATAAGCTACCGCAAGTATCACGTGTGTGCGGTCTTGTTATATAATGCAAAAACGACACTGGACACCGGACACCGAGGAGAGATGCCAACCGACTGGACTAAACAGATTTGTGCCACAAGAGCAAATAAGGACGTATTACAGAGTTTGTGGATGCATTAATGCTTCTTGGCCAACATGGCCTCAGACTGTATGGAGTTTGAGTAAGTCTTCGCTGACTGAGTCAGGCGCTGCTGTTTGTCTTTATGGGCCGCTGTTTGGAGCAGAGCTGCCTGTTTGTCATTTCCTCGGAGACACTGAGCTCTGTGGAAATGAGGGCCAGAAAGTTTGACTCCTGCTGGCACCCAGCACCCGACTTTGACATGTTGGCTGCAGTCGCAGTTGTGCGCAAATGAGTGTGTGTATGTGTGTGTGTGTATGTGTGCATGTAAGACAGTTTGGCTGAATCTGTCGCCGTTCTGTCTCGTGTGGCTGTTATCATGGAGGCTCGCACACAAACAGGAGTCTGTCAGAAGCGCCGCAAGCCAAGCTACGTCCATAAATGCAGTAGCCCTTATTCCTCCATCCTTACATATTAAATAAACAAACAAATGGACATATGTCAGCAGTAAACGCCAATAACGGCGCAGAACGTGTTCTCCAGTAGTCGTGAAAGATGGGGCATTATCAGAGCAATTAGGCGCAGTAAATTCAATTAATCTCGACAAATCTCCACAGAGGCCCGAGCGATGCCACCATCCCCCGGTAATTAAAAATGGCCGAATTGGTTCGGCGTTTGAGGGGCGTGATGTCTGGATTAAATTGAGGCGTGTTTCTATTTATTCCGGCACGCTAGCCAACAACATGTGGAGCCCAAAGAGGAGCATGTCCCTTCCGTGCCCGCAGTCCCTCAGGGGAGATGCGACTGATGGAGGATTCCAATAATTGCCTCTTCTTTGTCACTTCAGACAGCGAGAACTTTTCATCATGGAGGAATCAGGTCCCAATTTTCCTAGCCACTCTATTCCTCAAACACCATAAACAAAGTTTTTAAAAATAGGAGATAAAATGCAAGTCAGCAGCCAGTTAATCACACATCCTCTCACCTCTGCGCATGGTGCTATTTCAAACCAACATGCTAGAAATGGCAACTGGGGAGGAAGAAAAAAAAGAGGAAAATAACTGTGACAGGCTAAATGAAGCGGTGAGCAGAGTGGCGAGGCGTGCAAGCATTTCAGCTGTGACTCACCTGCCGCTCGCCAACATATGTCATGCTAATGCACCAACTTAGCAGCCGTAAACTAGCCTGCCCTAAACGCTTACTGTACTCCTTCAAAAATACAACCTGTTTGGAGTGTCTAATATACTGTATATGTATATGCTCAAGAAAAAGAGAAAACCGAAGTCAAGCTATAGTTGGTTTTAAGTCATTTCGCTCCTGTATGACAAAAACAACAACAACATAATGATAATATACATACTGAAAACAAGTACTGTCAGATAATGAAGAAATGTTTTAATGAATACAAAATAGCTAAATATTGCTCAAATAATAATGAAACAAAATAATTTAGTAATGCTGAAAAAACAAAGATGAAATAATTAAAATATTGCTCAAATATAAAAAAAACAGACTACTATATCAAAAGTAAATCAAGTGAAGACAAAATAAAAAAGTTCTGTGAAATTAATTATTTGAAAGAAATAAAACATTTGATTACAAAGTGTTAAAACAGAATTTTGCTGATGAAACAAAACACTAGAGAGCAAATAATGAAATGCTGCCAAAATAATGCAAAACAAATAAAATGCAGTCAAAAGAGAGAGAAAATTGAGACCAACTAAACAAAGACAAAATAATTAAAAAAAGTGGTCAAAACAAATCAATCTACCAATAAATATTGTCAAAATATGAAACAAAATAAACACAAAGTTGTGACAACAACAAAGATAGAAAACAAAAGACAAGATAATAAAACACTTAAAATAACAAACAAAATATTGTCAAAATAATGAAGCAAAATAGATTAAATTCTGTCGACACAGACAAAACAACAGAATACTATTAAAATACGAAATAACAAAGAAAGACATAGTCTTTGAGAGAGAGGGAGAGACTAGCCGCTGCCTCTGAAGTAAATCTGAGTCTCGCTAAGCACCCGAAAGAGGAAAGCAAGGAACAGTATTTGCACTGTGTGTTTTGATGTGTTTGTGTGGAAGCGGATTTAGGATTACAGCCGCTGAGCAAAGGTGGTCAAAGAGTGTGGGCTGAAGAGTCTCATTGATTTTGTACAAGTGTGTGTGTGTGTGTGTGTGTGAGAGGGAGAAAGAGTTGGAGAGCTTTAAAGATAAATGCTCAACTCTCCTGGACGCCTCCCAAAACCTGCAAAAGAAAGAGAAAGAGACAGAAAAAAAAGTGGAAGTGATGGAGGAGATCAAATAAAAGCATGTCAAAGGGAAAAGAAAAGAGATGAAGGCTAAAGACAGTGTGCATGTGTGAGAAAAAAAAAAGGAGAATACAGCAGGTGAATCAGAAGAGAAAGAAAGAACAAAAATACAACCGAGTAAAAACAAAAATCTGGACAAGAAATCAAACTGTCAGAAGAGTGATTACGAAAATGAGAAGAGCACATGAAGAGAGCAGAACGCTGGAAAAAATAAAAAGAGAAAGGAGGATTAGCGGGCAGAGCGGACTGGCGGGTTGTAGTCCATCCTCTTTATTTCCTGTGGGAAGAGCAGAGAAACTGACCCCAGGATTATAGATTAGAGTTAATAAGCCCCTTCCCGCTCACAGTAAAACCCATTAACTTGCCCCCAACACCAAACCACCCTCCTAAAGCCCCACAGACCCACCCTCCGCTGAGTCGCGGCCCAGTCTGGACCACCTGCACACATAAAGTCGGAGCTCATGAGGGGGAGGAGGGGGTAACATCTGACGGGAGATTTTCACATGAGCCCGGCTCCCGAACTCACTGGAAATTCACACCCTGCCTCTCATTTGCAAGCGATGCGGAAAGCCGAGCGTTGCCATGGGAATATTAGCATGTGTGTGACTTTGGGTCATGTGTTCTGAAATAAATTTGAGGTTTGTGTTAACATTCCCATTGTGGAACACACACATGCGGCTTGCCGCCTTGCTCTCGCAGCCTCGCCACGGCCCAATTTTCATTTTGATTGTCTGTCAGAGGGGAGGTAAAGGTGTTTAATGCCAGATAAAGCACCCTCGGGGTCATTTTGTTACTGTGTGAGGTTGTGCACGAGTGTGTTTGTGTGCTTACGATCGCCAATAAAGGCTGAGTCTGCACAGCGCTGGGGATATTGCATGCTTATCTGCCCCAAGTTCGTGTGTTTGTTTGTGTACGGAGCACCTCCCCGATGTGAAAATCTCCCTCAGCCGCTGGAACGTCGCACTGTCGATGGAAAAAAAAAAGGTTTAAAATGTGAGTGTGTGTGTGTTAGAAAGAGAGAGAGCGTGTGTGTGTGTGCATGAAAGAAAGAACGCACTCGTGAGTGTGTGTGTGCGTGACGGAGCGTGAGCGAGTTTGTTTGTGAGTGTGGATGGCAGTAGCTGGTTGAGAGGGCGGGGTTTAGGTGGGGAGGTTGAAGGGGCGGGGCAGGAGAGGTGAGGGGGTGGGGCAATTGGGATGGAGTGTCTGTGTCATTACTCACTGTATGGCACACATTCATACTGGATCTCCAGGTACTTGTAGGTTCCTGGACAGGGGTCAGGAAAAACATCAGACCCAGCCACCACCACACATTGAGTCCGATTATTACACCTGAGAAGACAAGAGAGAAAGAGAGGAAAGCAAAGTCAACAATTATTCCATTAGTCAATAGAAGGATCTAGTTTTTACATTTTCTGAGTGAATGGGCTATGTATGGAAGGCCGTTTCTGCCACTGAATAAAATTTAAAAAGGTAATTGCAACTTTATTTATTTATTTATTTTTTGCAATTCTAACTTTTTTTCCTCAGAATTGCATGATACAAATTTAGTTATAAAGTTAGTTATAAAGTCAGAAATGCAAGATATAAACTTTTATTTATAAAAGCAATTCTGAGAACTAAAAGTCATAATTCTGAGAAATTGTGAGAAAAATATCAGAACTGCAAGTTTATATCTTGCAATTCTGACTGTATTTCTTGCAATTCTGAGTTTATATCCCATAATTCAGACTTTTTTTTATGCAGGTAAAGAATATGACAGTGTTTACATGTACCAACTACAGAACCCCATGGACCAAACATGTAACATATAAGAGAAAAAAAAAAAAACACTAAGTAAAGAAGGTGACAACATTTACACGTGCCAAAATGTAGAAACACTTGGACAAACAAACATATATACTGATGGCCAACATTACAAGTCCATTTTGATAAACTCCTGTATTTGCATTCATATGTCTGTGAGCATGCATGTGTGTGTGTGTGTGTGTGCATGTTTATGTGGTTTATGAGGACACAAATTTGTATAATGACATCGGTATGACAGAGGTATTACAATATGAAGGTGGTTTATGAGGACACTGCCTATGGCCCCGTAATTCAAAAGGCTTAAAAAACATACTAAATGGTGTTTTTTTTTTTGAAAATCTAAAAATGCACAAAGTCTCCTGTGAGGGCTAAGTTTAGGTGTAGGGTTGGTGTAGGGCAATAGCACACACAGTTTGTTCAGTATAAAAACCATTACGCCTATGGAGAGTCCCCATAAACCACAAAAAACAACATGTGTGTGTGTGTGTGTGTGTGTGTGCGTGCGTGTGTGCGTGTATGCATGTTTTTGTGACAAATGAGGACATAAATTTGTATAATGACACAGGTATTACAAGGTGAAAGTGACTTTTTAGGACATTGACCCATGTCCCCACTTTTAAAAACACTTATAAATCATACAGAGTGAGTTTTTTGGGGAGGGAAGTAGAAATGCACAGTCTCCTGTGAGGGCTAAGTTTAGGTGTAAGGTAATACACATACAGTTTGTACAGTATAAAAACCATTACGCCTATGGGATGTCCCCAGTTTTCACAAAAACAAACGTGTGTGTGTGTGTGTGTGTCATTGTGTCTAGGGTTGGGGAAGGAAGCATACAACTGAAATAGTATCATTATAGATTGATAACAGATATAAGTAGTGTAAAAAAATAAAAAATAAAGGCAAATAAATAAAGACAAATTATAATAATAATAATAATAATAATAATAATAATAGAGACAACAAATGTTATTAGCAACAATAATAACCATAATAATATTAATGATAATGATTATGATAATAATAATAATAATAATAATAATAATAATAATAATAATGATTTCATCAAAACTGGAAAAGGGTGGAGGACAATGAAGAGGGCAAGTAAAAATAATAATATTATTAATATTAGTATTGAATTATAAATTAATAAATGTTTAATATTCCTCCGATCCCACCGTGGCTGCGACATATCAGAACTTAACTCCCCAGCCCATGTCACACCCCAACGGGGGTGCCAGGGAAGGATGCTGCTGGGCAACAGGGCCCATAATTCTGACTTTATAACTAGAAATTCTGAGAAAAATGTTTAACCCTTGTGTGGTGTTCATATTTTTGTTACTCAGCAAGTGTTTGTGGGTCTGGTGGACCCGCTGCATTTTGGGTTTTTTAATTCAACACAATTAAAAAATGTGTTAAAATACTCAACAGATGTTTACTTCATCCCAATTACAAGCAATATAAACAGCATGTATGGTTGATATTTGCCCTTTTCCTTTGTTAGATCACATTTATGAATTAAAGTGCTACAACCTTGTGTAGGAATGGCAGGGACAGAAACACAAAACTCACACTTAAGGTGATGATACACGAGGCAACATTTTGAGCAATGTTGCCCGGCAATGTTGCCGAGCGATGTTGCTCAGCCACTTTTCCATTGAGAATGGGCAACAAAATTGTATCTGGATCCGTCAGATCTGTAGTCGGCAATTTTTGAGATCCTCCAATCAGAATGCAAGCAGCGAATCACGTGACCAACTTGGAGCTGTCAGAAAAATTCAAACAAGATGGCGATTTCTCAGCTGCAGTGGAGCGAAGAAAAGGAGCGTAACCTTATATCTTTTTACGCTGGTAAGTTGTCATGTTTCAACCCAAAACAGATCATTTACCTTATTTAATGCTTAAAACACTTACAGTTATCCAACTTAAAGATGCAGTAAGCGATTTTTAAAAACTGGTCGGACGGAGCACCATAGCAAACGATAGGAGAGAGCGATTTGCAGAAAGTATGTAGAAAAAGAGATAAGAGTATACAAAAGAGAAAAGTTCAGATAAATATTACTGTAAAATGAAGGGTTATGATCAGGCAAGAGCTCTGGGACCCGCGATAATAGAGAGACCTAAAGTTAAGCGGTAATGTCTGAAAACGGAAATGTTTAATCTCCATACATGAGTATTAACTTGATTTGCGGTTTCACTGAAAAAAAGAAATACTGTTGTTGTAATGTTAGTTTTGAGTTGTTTGTCTGGAGCTGGTGCTGCTGGCGATCAACAACAAACTCTTGCTTGTATATTCTTGTGTAACGTTAAGTTAGGTCTTCTGTGTTGTTTGTGCTTCCTTTTCATTCATTTATTATATTAGCTTTATTTTTCGCGACATCCACTCTTGCATTGCGTGTGAAATGGAGGCCAGAGCTGGTGAGAGCTGTGCAGGTAAACCTATCTTCCCTGATCTAGGTACACCGGCGTACTTTTTAGCCCGATGCGATCGGGGTTTGAGACCAGGCAGTAGCATGTACAAGAATTTTGAAGGTGGAGCAAAGGGGGCGTGTTTGTTTGGGTTCATGTCAAATATCGACAGTGTTCAGCAACAATTCTAGGAGATCCCTTATTGCTCCTTTAATGTGCTCAGCTTGTAATTCATGATTTTACTACATAGTTAGCTAGCTAGCTGACTTATTTCGTTAACAGTGTTTATCTAACATTGTCTTGTTTTGTCTGTCCGTGTACACATACAGAGAATGACTACCTGTGGAACCCAAAATCAAAACTATATAAACACCGGGACCTTAAAACGAAAGCCTTCCAGACTCTCTGTCAGCAACTGTCAGATGTTCAGCAAGTTACCGGTACATCCAATTGTGAAAATTTCTTTATGCATATATATGAAATAAGCCTGGCTATAATCAGTGTTGGGGGTAACGCATTACGAGTTACGTAATAATATTACTTTTTTCAAGTAACTAGTAAAGTAACGCATTACTTTTTAATTTACAAGAAAATATCTGAGTTACTTTTTCAAAAAAGTAACGCCAGTTACTTTTTCCCCATTTATTAACTGTGTGAACATGCTGTTACTATAGATCTAAATGTGAATGTGAATGAATTCATCCCACTCGCAAAAAACAGATTTAGTATTCATCAAAATGAATTAAAACAGTGAAATGCAAACTCAGAATATGACGCAAACTGCAATAATTAAATATGTTAAACAACACAAATGTATCTAATCCCATTTTATTAACCAATGTCTTTGCTGCTTACCTTTGATGATCCAGTTCAACCATACTAATAAGCAAAAATGACTTTAGATAAACTAACAATTGTGCTTCATTGTTTTGTTATTGCCGAAGAGTGTTAAACCTTCTTATCCTGAGTTTTACTTTACAGACGTGAATTTACTTTTCCTTCACAAGATACAGGGCTTTTACATTTGTATTAATGTAATTTCTTGTATTAAAAACAATCAAGCCCTGCTCATATTTAAAAAGTAACGCAAAAGTAACGTAACGCATTACTTTCCATAAAAAGTAGCTAAGTAACGTAATTAGTTACTTTTTTAGGGAGTAACGCAATATTGTAATGCATTACTTTTAAAAGTAACTTTCCCCAACACTGGCTATAATAATGAATGCAATATTGCGTAGCTTGTCAGTGCCACAGCCCTACTTTGTCATATCACAGAGTATTTATATGTTACTGTTATTCTTAGAGGAAGACATCAAGAGGAAGTTTAAAAACCTCCGTACTATGTTTTTGAGGGAGCACAGCATGGTGCTGAAGAGCAGCAAATCTGGGTCCGGAGCTGAAGATGTTTACCACCCCAAGTGGAAGTATTACAACATCCTGTCCTTTCTACGTGACCCCTGCACCCCTGAAGAAAGCTCTGACAACTTGACTGTTTCGGATGCTCCCTCAACATCCCAGCCTCCACAGAACATCACATCTTCTCCTTTTCCTTCTACTTCTCCTTCCTTCTTTCCTTCAACACATACTCCTACTACTCCACCTCAACCCCAGTGCCACAAAGCTGTGTCTGAGCCCAGAAAGCAAAAAATTGATAAAGCTGCAGAGGCCATGCAGTATGCTGTGGGTTTCCTAAAAAAAAAGGCCTCCTCACCACACACAGGGTTTTTAAATTATCTTGAGAGCTGTCTAGAAACTCTGCCTGACAACAAGGTGAAGAAGCTCAAAAGGCAGATAATTGAGCTGGCTCATGCTGTCCAAGATGAGGACTAGTATGTATATTAGTGTGTATATTAATCTGTAATTTTAATTTATTTAATATAACAGTAATATATAATAATATAGTATATTAACTTATTTAACTTATTTCATTTTGTATTTTATGTTTTACATTTGCAAAGGTGGCTGAAGTGAAAAATAATAAACAAAACAAAATGTATTTGATTTGTAGTGTTTCATTTATTATCATCTTCTTGTGTTCTGTACATTAAACAAATTGGTTGAGGTTGTGACAGTGTGGAGGAAGCATAAGAAGTCAAGACATTGCATTCTCTTGCCAGCTTACTGCACCATTTGTGTTGAAGTAGCTACAGTACTCCTCTCTCACTTGTTTTGCCTGTAAAGACGAGTTCCTGTCTGAAGAAGCTGCAATAGGGTGCAGAAAGGTTACTTAATTATTTTGATAATGTTATGGCACACACACACACATATATATATATATATATAATTTATTTTTGTTGTTGTTGTTGTTCTCAATATTTAAAACAGCTGAGTTAATTTTTTTTTTCAGGATTCTTTGATGAATAGAAAGATCTAAAAGATCATTCAAAAGCTTGGAGTCTATAATTTAATATAAAAAAGTATAAATTTTTATTTAGCAAGGATGCTTTAAATTGATCAAAAGTGATGATAAAGACATTTATAATATTACAAAAGATTTCTATTTCAAATAAATGCTGTTCTTCTGAACTTTCTATTCAAGAAACCTGAAACATTCTACTCAGCTGTTTTCAACATAATAATAATAAATGTGTTTTGAGCAGCAAATCAGAAAATTGCATATCTTCTGAATGTAACTGAAGTAGTTAAGGATGCTGAAAATTTAGCTTTGAAATCAAAAGACAAAATTACATTTAAAATATATTCAAAAAGAAGGCAGTTATTTTCAATTAAAGCATCAATTTGTAAATGCACCTGTGTGTTTAAGAACATGAACAAAGAAACAAAGTAACAAAAAAAAAAAAATGACAAAGATACAAATGTACTAAATGGTGCTTTATTTTTATTTTCTAGTCTAAGTAAAATACCCTACAAAGAAATCTAATAAAATAGCCGAATGTAAAATTACACTGCATAGTTGTTCACAGTGTAATTTGATAGATTAATGCGTATTAAAGCTAACGTTATTCAGATTAAAATAACTGAGTGATTTTCTCTTTACATTTTGTTGTTTGATTTTCTCCCTGCTGTTCACGTCAATTTAAGACTTAAACTGTGTTTAAATGAATACTCTCAAAATACTGACGTGTGTGTATTTGATCGTTTGGACGCACACTCAAAGCCTCAAATTTGCTTTCCCTTTTTGATACGCGCACACAAATCAGCCTTAAAAACAGCGTCTCCAGCTCGGATTATTGTGCTTTCAACGTTTCAACATGCTTTCAGCGTGAGATAGAATTACCAAGATAATGTCTAACTTAGCAATAATAAATGTATGTATATTTTCTTAATATTAAGTATTTTCTTAACTTCTCCAGTACTGACCGAACAGTTAACGTCAGAGTTTATTGATACACCGGTCTTTCATAATTTTTAACCCCTGGGATATTTAATACTGCATACCCATCACAATACTATTTTGAAAGTTAAATCATCTAAAATGATGGAATAATTACATGTAATATAAATTGTTGTGTGTAATAACTATGGCAAATTTAACCAGATAATCTATTTAGTTTTGTGCTATAATTAAGTAAAATTGTTGAAGCCAAGACAACAGTAACAGCTGCAAAAGTTTCCGCGTCCATCTTTGCTGTGTCCGTCTCCTTGGCAACAGATTTGCTCCTCTCTGATTGGTTGTTGCCAACTGTCCGTTGCCCTAATTAGTTGCCCTGTGTCTCACCTGGTTGCCGGTTGACGGCAACATTGCCCAAAGTTGCCCGGCAACATTGCTCAAAATGTTGCCTCGTGTATCATCACCTTTACATTCACACTCTCACAGACCCTCTCTCTCTCTCACTCACACACACACAAACACACACACATACTAACAGCAGGCCCAGACAATAGGAGGACAGAGTGAAGTTTCCACTCTTTTCATTATCCAGTACGTAATGTGTGTGTGTGTGTGTGTGTGTGTGTGCATGTTTATGTGGTTTATGAGGACACAAATTTGTATAATGTCATGGGTATGACAGAGGTATTACAATATGAAGGTGGTTTATGAGGACACTGCCTATGTCCCCGTAATTCAAAAGGCTTAAAAAACATACTAAATGGTGTTTTTTTTGAAAATCTAAAAATGCACAAAGTCTCCTGTGAGGGCTAAGTTTAGGTGTAGGGTTGTGTAGGGCAATAGCACACACAGTTTGTTCAGTATAAAAACCATTACGCCTATGGAGAGTCCCCATAAACTACAAAAACCAACAGCCTTATTTTGTGTGGAATTTACCTATGTTTGGACCTATTAAAGACTATTATCCTTCATCTTCGTGCGTGTTCATCAACTCCGTACCGTGACAATAATATAATAATATAATATAATATAGAGTAAAGACAATAAACAGATCGTAATTTGTGTGGGTGTGTGTTTTGATGATCAATTACTAGTTACAGAGAACAAAACCATCTAAAATGTTAATCTACTGTATATAAATTTGAAAGATTGTCTATATCAGGGGTTTACAATCTTTAATAATATAATATAATATAATATATGCTAATATACTGCAATATATAGCATGAAATAAAATTAAATAAAACAATTTAGGCTAATACAGTGGGGATCGAAAGTTTGGGAACCCCTTGCAGAATCTGTGAAAATGTGGATAATTTTACCAAAATAAGAGAGATCATACAAAATGCATGTTATTTTTTATTTAGTGCTGTCCTGAGTAAGATATTTTCCATAAAAGATGTTTACATATAGTCCACAAGACAAAAAAATAGCTGAAATTATTAAAATAACCACATTCAAAAGTTTGGGAACCCTTGGTTCTTAATACTGTGTGTGGTTACCTGGATGATCTACGACTGTTTTTTTGTTTTGTGATGGTTGTTCATGAGTCCCTTGTTTGTTCTGAACAGTTCCCTTCCAGGAACATCGAGCTGCGTCCGGAGACGCTATGGGAACGCCATCAGCATAACCGGCACTCTGAATATTGTATACAACCAGTCTAATGGATGGGCTAGGCGTCACGGGCGGAGTGACGTCACGACCAGGTATATAAGCACGTGCGGCGGAGCCGGCGTCAGCTTTTTGTCATTCAGCAAGCGCTCTGTGTGTTGTCAGTCTGATTCTCTGTCTTGTAAGTCCTATTTGGTGTTGTTTGTCTCAGAAACAAAGGAGAAGATGCCTAAGTTAGGCAAAGACGAGGGCGATCCCAGATCGCGTTTCAGGTGGTGTGTTAGTCCTTGCCCTCGTTACATCACGAGTGGGGACACACACACAACCTGTGCGTGGTCTGCTTGGGTGCGGCATCGGCTCTTGAGGGAGCCGATTGCCTGCACTGTGAGCGGCTCCCCACGCGGTGTTGGCCTCGCTGCTGCTGAGGCAGAGTGGCGGCTGCACGCGTGGGGCTCGCAGGCTGATCTGGCTGGCGAGAGTCAGACGGGCATGTCCCTATCTCCTCCCGTATCCGCCAGATCTGGCGCCCCGTCTCTCGGTGCGGAAGCGGTTCTCTTTCCCCAGAGACGAGGGCTCGACGCTTCATCTCTCTTCCTCCGAGGAGGTTGATGAGACGAGCGTTGACAAGGTTTTCGCCGCCTCAGTCGCTCCAATGTATAGCGAGCTCTCCAAGCGCGCTGTCGGTCCCGCTTTTGCAAAATCAGAGCGGTGGCTGCGCTTGCGCAGCTCGCATGTGGATCATCAGATCCAGCGCCCGCTCTCTGTGCTTGGAAGCGGTTCTCTTCCCCCAGAGAGAGGGCGCGACGCCCCGCCTGTCTTCCTCCGAGGAGGTGGATGAGGAAGGCATCGATGAGCTTTGTAAGCTCCAGTGTTTGTACAGACACAAATAAAGCCGGTCCCGCTCTGCTGAGGCAGCTGCGCTCATGGGGCTCGAGGAAAAAAAGGCTGATCTGGCTGGCGAGAGTCAGACGGGCATTTCCCTATCTCCTCCCATATTCGCCAGATCTGGCGCCCCGTCTCTCGGTTTGGAAGCGGTCTCTTCCCCCCGAGACGAGGGCTCAACGCTTCGTCTTTTTTCCTCCGAGGAGATTGATGTGACGAGCGTTGATGAGGTTTCGCCACCTTTTTCGCCCCAGTTTGAGGAGCCACTTCCTCGCACGAGCCTTCCATTTCCCCCGATCTCCTCACCGAGGTGTCGAGATCGCGGGTGAAACCTCTCGTCCCGGCCAATCGTTCCCGCGGGAACTGAATGAGCGCGGGTTGAACAGACGCTTGCTAGCTATCTGTCTCCCTCTGCGGCATCGTCATTTAAAGGCTCGTGCTCGGGTTGTGGGCAGAGGTTATGTGAGGCGGCTACTGGGCGGGCGCAGCCTCCTCCGCATACCAGCTCCTCGCGCAACAGGTCCTGACAGGCGAGCCCCAGGTGACCGTTTCCCCTCAGGTGCTCTCCAGGGATTTGTCTGTCAACCCTGCAGTTCCAGGGCACAGCAGGTCCCAGCGAGTGTTGCTCTCAGGTTCTTCCGCCTGTGATTTCAGCGGGCCTGAGAAACTCGCCTCAGCCGCCAGATTACGCGTCTCCTGTCGGTGCGCCGCAGCGAGGCAGCGGTCTGGCCGCTTCTCTGACACCAGAGGTCAGTCTCGAGAGACTGATTCCCTTGGTAGCTCGTTGGACAGCGAGCTGCCAAATGTGTCTCTCTGGTTCGTTCAGATGTCCTGACGGTCGAGCCCCAGGACTACGGAGGACGACCCCTACTGGGGAGGAGCGGCTTACACCGCGGCTCACGGTGACCGTCTCCCCTCGGTGCCCTCCGGGGATTTGTCTGCCAACCCTGCAGTTCCAGGGCACAGCAGGTCCCAGCGAGCGTTATTCTAAGGTTCTACCGCCTGTGACTTCAGCGGGCCTGAGGAACTCGCCTCAGCCGCCAGATTACGCGTCTCCTGTCGGTGCACCGCAGCAAGACAGCGGTCTGGCCGCTTCTCTAACACCAGAGGTCAGTCTCGAGAGACTGATTCCCTTAGTAGATCGTTTGGCAGCCTGGCAATGGCTGCCGAACGTGTCTCTCTGGGTCCTGCGGACGGTAGAGGCTGGCTATTCCATCCAGTTCGATGGGCCACCCCCGCGGTTCAACGGGGTCTGTGTGACTACGGTCCGCCCCGAGCAGGCTCTGGTCCTAGAACAAGAAGTCAACACTTTGCTGAAAAAGGAAGCCATAGAGTTGGTTCCACCTCACGAAGTGTACACCGGCTTCTACAGCCGGTACTTCATTGTTCCGAAGAGGGATGGAGGGCTGAGGCCCATACTGGACTAGCGTCTCTTGAACCTCTCAGTCAGACTGCTGAAGTTCAAGATGCTGACGGTCAAGCAGATCGTGTCTCAAATCAGGTCCGAGGACTGGTTTGTCACGATAGACCTCAAAGATGCCTATTTGCATGTGTCCATCCTTCCCTCTCACAGGAAGTTCCTGAGGTTCGCTTTCGGGGGTAAAGCGTACCAATATCGGGTTCTTCCCTTCGGCCTAGCACTCTCACCCGCACTTTCACCAAGTGTGTGGATGCGGCCCTGGTCCCGTTGCGACTGCAAGGCATCCGCATACTAAATTATATCGACGATTGGTTGATTCTTGCTCAATCAGAGCAGTTGGCAGTTCGGCATCGAGATGTCGTTCTCGCCCACATGAAAGATTTGGGGCTAAGACTAAACGCCAAAAATAGTGTGCTTTCTCCAGCTCAGAGAACCACTTATCTAGGCGTGGTGTGGGATTCGACCACGAT
This sequence comes from Barbus barbus, assembly GCF_936440315.1. NCBI lineage: Eukaryota > Metazoa > Chordata > Actinopteri > Cypriniformes > Cyprinidae > Barbus > Barbus barbus. The sequence continues at coordinate 21,572,057 of NC_136731.1, read as the reverse complement.
GCAGGCTCGTTTGACCCCTGCTCGGATCAAGTCGATCCTCACGGCAGTCAGGAGAGTGCGAGAGGGCCAGCCATTCACTGTCAAGCAGTTTCAGAGGCTGCTTGGGCTCACGGCAGCTGCGTCCAGCGTGATTCCTTCTGGCCTGCTGTACATGAGGCCCCTACAGTGGTGGCTCAAGACCAGGGGGGTCGCCCTGAGGGGAAACTCGCTCCGCGCTGTCAAGGTGTCACGGTGCTGCATCCGTGCCTTAGACATGTGGAGGAAACCCTGGTTCTTTTCCCAGGGCCCAGTGCTGGGAGCTCCTTGTCGCCGCGTCTCGCTAGCGACGGACGCTTCCCTCACCGGTTGGGGTGCGGTCATGAGTGGCCACCCTGCCCGCGGTCTGTGGAGTGGTCGCCACCTGACGTGGCATATCAACTGGCTAGAGATCCTAGCTGTGTTCCGTGCTCTCAAGCACTTCCTCCCAGACCTAAGAGATCGCCACGTGCTGGTCCGCACCGACAGCACGGCAGTGGTCTCTTACATCAACCACCAAGGAGGTCTGCGGTCGCGCCCCTTGTACAAGCTGGCACACCAGATCCTTGTGTGGTCCCAGGGCAAGCTTCTATCATTGAGAGCTGTGCACATTCCTGGGTATCTCAACGTCGGAGCAGACGTCCTGTCGAGACAGGGGCCGAGGCCCGGGGAATGGATGCTTCACCCCAGGTGGTGAAGCAGATTTGGAAGGTTTTTGGCCAAGCACAGGTGGACCTCTTTGCGACTCGAGAGTCGGCGCAATGTCCCCTTTGGTTCTCTCTAGCTCCTCCAGCGCCTCTGGGACTGGATGCTATGGTACAGACCTGGCCGAGGCTTTGTCTGTACGCCTTCCCCCCCGATCGCTCTGATCCCGGGGGTTTTGGCGAGAGTGCGCCGGGACGAGGCACCCACCGTTCTGGCTGGGCCGAGTATGGTTCTCGGATCTGATTTCCCTCCTCGACGGCACCCCGTGGCCGGTACCGATCAGGAGCGATCTCCTCTCACAGGCCGGGGGCACCCTTGTGCACCCCCGCCCGGAGTGCTGGAGGCTGTGGGTGTGGCCCCTGAGGGGGCACAACTCATAGCTTCCGGTCTGTCAACCGAGGTTGTCGAGACCATCCTCCAATCCAGAGCTCCCTCTACGAGGAAACTGTACGCCTTGAAGTGGAAACTCTTCACTTCATGGTGCGGGGACCGCCAGCTCGACCCAGTCAACTGCCCGATCCGCGCAGTTCTGGAGTTCCTGCAGGTCCGCTTCTCCGCAGGATTAACCCACTCCACTATTAAGGTCTACGTGGCAGCTATCTCGTCGTACCACGCCCTAATCGGTGGCCAGTCAGTGGGCAGACACCCCCTGGTTACACGTTTCCTCCGCGGTGCGCTGAGGCTGAGGCCGCCTGTATGACCCCGTGTCCCCACGTGGGACCTGGCTGTGGTACTAGAGGCTCTGTGCAGAGCACCCTTTGAGCCTCTCGGGGAGATAACTGATAGACTCCTCACGATCAAGACCGTCTTTCTACTGGCTATCACCTCTCTGAGGAGGGTGAGTGACCTTCAGGCCCTATCTGTGGCCCCTTCGCATATCGACTTTGCGTCCGGTTCGGCGAAAGTCTTGCTCTACCCCCGTGCGGGGTGCATACCGAAGGTTCTGACGGTTGTACCACAGCTGGTCGTACTTCAGGCCTTCTGTCCTCCTCCCTTCAGGGAGCCCGACCAGGAAAGGCACAACTGTATGTGTCCAGTGCGAGCCTTTCCAGCAGTAACTGTATGATTTTGAGATCCACCTTTTCATGCTGAGGATGATTGAGGGACTCAAACACAACAATTAAAAAAGGTTCAAACATTCATTGATGTTCCTGAAGGAAACACGATGCATTAAGAGCTGGGGGTGAAAACTAGGTAAATTGTACTTCATTTGGCTTCCAGGAAACATGCAAGTATCTTCTGTCGCATCAGAAGGGCAGTACTAAATGGAAAAATATGATATTTCAACAAAATAAGAAAAATTTGGACATCTTCATCCTGTTCAAAAGTTTTCACCCCCCGGCTCTTAATGCATCGTGTTTCCTTCAGGAGCATCAGTGAATGTTTGAACCTTTTTTAATTGTTGTGTTTGAGTCCCTCAATCATCCTCAGCGTGAAAAGGTGGATCTCAAAATCATACAGTTACTGCTGGAAAGGGTTAAAATATGCAAAAGATGCTGGAAAACTGAAGATTCTGCAGGACCTGGAGGATTTTTCTGAAGAACAGTGCTCAGTTTAACTGTTCAGAACAAACAAGGGACTCATGAACAACCATCACAAAACAAAAAAACAGTCGTAGATCATCCAGGTAACCACGCACAGTATTAAGAACCAAGGGTTCCCAAACTTTTGAATGTGGTTATTTTAATAATTTCAGCTATTTTTTTGTCTTGTGGACTATATGTAAACATCTTTTATGGAAAATATCTTACTCAGGACAGTACTAAATAAAAAATAACATGCATTTTGTATGATCTCTCTTATTTTGGTAAAATTATCCACATTTTCACAGTTTCTGCAAGGGGTTCCCAAACTTTCGCATGCCACTGTACATCAAACTAAACTGAAGTATTTAAACAGATCAATTCAATAATTTCGATCATTTTTTATAGTTATCTAAACATCCCTTAAACACACACACACACATATATTTTAACTGAGGTATTCTGAGTTTAGCACCTGCACAAGTCACTTTTCTCTAAACCAGAATGAAATCAAAAATTAAATCATAATTTAATAAAGAATAGAAAAGCCATGTAAACACTGTAAGGACATTTTATTACATAAACCCCACGTAACACTATTTAAACAAAGAGAACATATTATTATGACATAATTCAGGATGGTTTAATATTTAGGATTTAAAGTTGCTCTCTTGACCATTTCCCATTCATGTGGCCTTTGCACAGCCAAACCGTTGCACAACATTAGTAAGTCAGAGATGCACAGATGCACATGAAACAATTGCTATGCTGTTCTGAGTGTATTTTCTAGCATTACTCTAGGTGACTGTACACTGTTGAAGTCACTCACTGCGACTACAATAGCATACTTCCCTACTATTTAGTATGTCAAAAACAGTATGTGAGGCAAGTAGCATGTCCAAATTCATAGTATTAAAAAAAAGAGCGAAATGAGGCCATGGGAGAGGATTTATGAATGACAGTGAAGAGACGCAACTGTTGCTTGTAGGTAATGTGACAGTAACAACATTTCATTCATGCTACCCATATTCATACTGTATAGAATGTACTTTTTAACAGTTGTGAAGTAATTTCAAATTCAATTGTAATACCTACAGCTTAGAAAAAGTAATATCAGACTCTCCTCAAAAAGACACATGACTCCAATTGTGATTTGTAGCACAAATGCTGTGGCACAGGCCTTATGTCGAAAATTTAACACTCAGGGTTAGGGGTTTGTCAAATTTCTGGTCCTAAGCATGAGCCTTGGCAAGCACGGAAATCAATTCTCTCCCGGTGTGATCATGTGACAGATAGCGTCAGTCGGAGGGGTGCGGAGGCAGCAGACTATTCCTCCAGCTCAAACCTACTTAGAGCTATTGCCTCCAACTAAAGCAGATAAATGTATGAATGCAGGGCTGTTATCGGCATAAAATGCAAACATAGATCTAGCATGGTAAAAATGTATTCTGCCTCAAACAGATGCAGAGACACTTCTCTTTTCAAATCCCTCTTTCTATATATCCCCTCATCATCTCTCTACTACTGCAGCGTCATTCCCAGTCCAATCCCTCTCTCAATCTACTAATCCCTCCCACATGCCTTCTCGGTTCCTTCTCTTTCGCTCTCTCACTTTCTCTATTACAAGGCTGATGGATAGCTAGAAGAGGGAATCATTGATCTCGTCACGGAGGAAGCAAACGCTGAGCAGAGACAGGGACTGCAACTGAAGGCGGGGTACACACACAAACACACACACAAACACGGTTATACACACATTATTCAAACAAACACACTAAACAGTCACTTAACCACTCAACCGTATCAATACACTCTGGAATACACAGTGCACGCAAAACAAAACAGTGACATGAACAGTCAGAGTCATTTGTAACATTTATAGCACCCTTTCGCTCCTATGCAGTGTTAATGTTGAAAAGTCCCCATAACGAAGATAAGACCAAAAATATGTATCATGATGATAATCAGAAAGGTTTTAATTAAAAAGCAATGATGATTACCATACACATTTACTGTTCAAACGTTTGGGATAAGTAGGATTTTTTTATTCAAGTGTCTTATGCTCACCAAGTCTGTATTTTTTTTTTAATCAAAAATACTATGAAAACATCATTATTGTGAAATATTATGATTATAAAATATTTTCTATTTTGATATATTGTAAAATGTAAGCATCATTACTCCCATCCTCAGTGTCACATGATCCTTCAGAAATCATTATAATATGCTGATTTGCTGCTCAACAAACATTTCGTATTATTAGCAATGTTGAAAACAGTCTAATACTTAATTATTATTATTGTGGAAACCATAATACATTTTTTCATTTTTTTATGAAGAGAAACTTCAAAAGAAAAAGAGCAGCATTTAAAAGTATTATTTGTTTGCAAATATAATACACACGTACATATACTGACCCCAATGGTATGTTAAATGGAAGTGTGAAAGTGAAAAACTATAGCTAAAATAGACACTAGAAACGAACACTGCTCTGATGTACCTTTGTGACATGATCTTGAAGGCGTCTGGCAGGTAGCACTGTACATTCTCCATCTGAAAGGGGTCGGCGTCACAGATCTTGTCATCCGTGCGACCGTAGTTGGCTGTCTCGATCATGATGACATCACTGCCAGGGCAGCGGAGCTCGATGGGGTAACCCTCGCATGCCAACTCCCTCCGCATCAGACCAAATGGCATTGCAGAGCGACTTAACGCTGCATGAAGAAAAATAAACACATTCAGCATTGAACTCTTCTCAACCCAATTTCTACTGCAATTTAGCAAAATTCTGAGCAAAACAGGATATTTTCTGGGAGTGGGACCTGATTTTTTTACATATGAATTGCCTGATTCATTAAGTGTGGATTTTACATAGCAGGATGATAGAAAGTAGGGGTTTACAAAGAAAGAGAGACAGAATATAATAAACAATTACGAAAAACATCTGGGAATAAAGAGATGAATCGTGCACAATAAGTTCAGTAACATTTGTTAATAAAACAAACCGGGTCAAATTTGACTGCATGTTGATTTCAAAATGAGCCTACCACTTGCATGGATTATTGATGAATAACTCTTACAGCATAGGGAGCTGTTTATTACAGCAAACATTTATGACTCACAAAATAACCTTTAAAGGGAAAATAAATAAATAATTAGACAAATGGACAAAGGTTTTTCACAGTCAGTAATCATATTTTCAGCCTTCGTAGTCCTGAGGAGCAAACTATCTACCCTCTCGCTCAAACAAACTGTGAGAGTTACGTACTGTTAACATCCTCCCACTCCTTCACACAGCTCTCCGCCAGGTGCCATCCACCACCCGAACACAAGACTCCAGAATAAAAAATCAGCTACCATGTGTCCAAATCGCTTTGGGAGTTAATAACCAAACACCTGAGCAGAAGCAGCACCTAGAGGAGAGATCCGACCGGCCCTTTCTGCCCACACGTGGCGTCTGCCATTTACACTCAATTTAAGAGAAAGAGAGAGAGACACGTTAAGAGGGCTGCAGGTGCCGTAGAGTTAATCATCGTGCCTGGCTGAGAGGGCCTGAGAGTGGCACAGAGTGGCATACTTTATCTGAACAAGAGCTTTCAAAGTGTTTGAAGATCCAGCCATGTAAAATGGCCGCCAGCCGCCTCGACTCACAGAAGGACAAAAACCAGGCAGTGGAGGTCTCCATGGTGCTGACAAAGAGAGAGGGGGAACCTGTGGAGCTGTCCATTGTGCTGAAAGATGAGGGGGTGGATTTGACCCACAGAGTACCGTGCACAGGAAAATCTGATCAATGAAGCGCTCAGTACTCCTGAAATTCATTCCTTCAGCTCTTGCAGCTTCAAAGACTTTGCAATCAAATGGAGGGAACATTTTTCATGAAAAAGCCGACAATTCGAAAAACCTGCTTAGTCGAGGCATGCTTCTGTAAGTAACAGTAATGTACCGACTCTGTTACATGGACAAATGGAACAAGTACATCTATTCAGAAGGACCACAATGTAAAGTTCTCTTTGTCTCTTGTGATTCTGAGCCACCCCTTTTCACTCCAGGTCAATGTGAAAGTCAGACGTGGCTCAGAACAGGATCTAAAAGCATACTCCTTTTGTCTGCTAATGTCAACCATTCATCCCAGTGCACTTAACATCATGCCTGTGACTCTCTAAAATGGTTTCCCACTCAACGGTTCTGTAATCCTTGTCCTGTTCCCTAGTGGCCGCCATGGAACGTGGACATACGTAACTGCATCATACATCACACAGTCGTGTAGCTGTCACACAGGCTCACTACAGCAAGCAAGTGTGGAGACATCAGCGTGGGGATGGATGGTGTAATCTTGCCATAAATGTGTAGATTTAAGGGTTCAGGCCTGTTCAGATGATTGGGAGATTTGCTGAGGTAAACACGCTTCATACAAGGCTGTTCTGGTGTGCATTCAAACAGACACACTCCTTTACGCCTACATGACACACACACACACACATATAAAGAGGAGAAGTGGGATTAGAGTGTGCCAGCATGGAGTCTTGTTTCCGCAGCATTCCCGTGGAGTGAACACATAGCTCCATACTGCTGGTCACTGATTAAACCATTACTCTGGGCTCGGCACTGCCTCGCCACAGGAGGCCAATCACACAGCCAACCAATCACCCACCCACATGTTCATATAGCTTCAGCAAGCCGGTACGTCCCATGTTGCACGTTGCCATCCCACAAACTACGCCAAATATACGTCAGCCCAATCATTTCTGCCTTTCTCTCAGTCTCTTTATCTGCCTGTATCTCCGACTGTGACCAGCCAGTTATCTCCCAAACTTGACTACGGCTACTGGATTAATAGGATCATTCCCTCATTTATGAGCGTATTCTGCTCCCACAGACATTATCTCCAATCAGAAGGCAAAATTGGACTGAGGGGAATAATTTTTGTAATCCGAATTAAAATGCTGGAAAGTCTCAAGCTAAAGGATGGAACCCATTTAAAAGATAGGATAGTTGTATTTTCATTTTGTCTTTTTGATATAAGCAGGTCCACAAATGATTAGGAAAATGACCTTGGGTAAGTAAATATCTGGATGAGAATTATCTGGAAATCTTTGTTCAGGGTCAGTTTTTGGAAAGTGATTGGAATGTGTAATTGGAATGAATTTGGGTCGGAGATGGCGGATAGGTTACCAGAGTTTGAAACTCCCATTGGGTAATTTTGAGATCCTACCTTAAGGCAAGCGTATTTGTGAAACATAGCATTATTCATTATCAAAAGTTTATCTAGGGTGAGGGTTGGAGTAACCAGAGCTAATGTGTATTAGGACTTAAAATGACTACATAATTTTAGTAGTCGTCTAGTTTTCCAAAAAAAACTTTTGACTACTAGCCAATGAACCAATGTTTACCTAGTGTAAACGACACACCGTGCAGTACCTGAGGTCCCACACAACTGAAGTGATGTACTGAATATAGTTAGGTTAGTCACTACATTTAATTATTTTCTCCCAACACTAATCAAACACAGATCATCTCAGAAGTTCGCCATGCAGTTTGCTTAAAACATGCTTTGTGAATGCAAATTGCTCACTGTATTTTCTCATAATTACAAAAAGATTTGGTCATAACAGAATGGCATTCGAAACAAATGAGAAGCAAATAAACCGGGACACAGTTTGTGGACGAAGGATTTTTCCTCCTGCTGTCACTAATGCCACTGAACAAGCACACGTGATCTGGGACTAGACTGCACAAGTATGAGCTAGCTGTAGAACTATTGACTACTCAGCCCAACATCTATGTATGTGTTGTGGGATGAAATGAAGAATGTATTCATGTGATTTTATCAGATTGATCACTGGTCCGCTGGCTCTAAACAGTCTCTGTACAAACTGACAGCTTCACGCTTACAAACATTTTAATTTTGGTTGTGCCATTTTTATTTATCTCCAAATGTGTAGACTAGAACTTATTGGAGGAAATGGAAGCAGGCAATGAGGCAAGCAAAAGTCAAACTGGCATTGCCTCCATTAGCACGGTGCCTCATCAATGATGAAGGGTAACTACAAGCAGTAATACTAACTTAACCACATTTTTCAGTAGTGTGACAGCAGCTTTGCAGGTTCCAAGACACTGTCGCTTTAGCAGCCATTAACAAGCTATTTACTGAGTAACGGTGTAGGCTGGCACAACGCTAATCATTTTAAAGTCATATTATATTGTGTGGGCAGCTTAATAACTGAGCTAACTGTGGTAAATCAAACACACTCTCCAAAACAGTCCTCACTCTCTCATACCATATTCGGTATGTAAAAGTTACTTTTTTCCGCCAGATTATTTCATTTATTTTTAATGTTCTATTATATATATATATATATATATATATATATATATATATATATTATGTTTAATGCCTGTTGTTGCAAAACATCCCTTGTGAAAGAGAAGCACATTTTTATCATATAGCACATATGTACTTATTACAAACAACAACAATAATAATAATAATAATCAATTAGAAGAATATAACTGTTCAAAAACTTTGCAAAATTGCATGTTATTGACAATTAAATGAAAATGTATTATAGTTTAAATATATAATAATTGCAATTATTTGAACTTTTTTTACCCACTTAATTAGGACTTACATATACATATCTATATGTAATTTCTTAATTACTTCTATTGTATTTGAAATATGGCTAAAGTGAACTGCTAAATGTACTGTCTAGCATTTGTGGTAAATTAAAATATACTTTGATGTAATTTCTATTGAAACTTGTATGTCATGTATTTAAATATATATAGTAGTTCCATATTTGTAATGATGAACTTGCATTTTAGTGCATTTTAAATACTTTAATTGCAATATCAAATAACACAATACAGTTAAAATTATAATCAAGTCATTTACATGTGTTTTAGTATGTTAGTTAACACACACAAGTGTGCCTTCTTTAAAGCATGACAAAATAGTATTAAAACACTCCTCAACTTAGCCTGCAGGTCATAGCTCTGACTTTATAAATGTAATACACAGCACAATAGGGAAATATCATTTCAATATCACCACCTTTCATTCAAAAAGTATCTATGCATGGACTTTGCGTGTAACCTCTTTTTTTTCCTATCAACAGGTCTCTCCATTCCATATTCATATTTCCCCCCTTGAATGATTTTTCCATTGCATTTCTTTTCTTCTTGTTTCCTCCCCCATCCTCTGCCTTTCTCTAAGTGAAGTGAAAGAATGAGGGGTGAGGAATGAAGACGTGTCACTGCGGGACAGCTGGTGTGAAGAAACTGGGGCTGGTGCTGCCATAATAAGAGCTGTATACTAATTCAGAATAGTGGAGAAGAGTGATTGGATTTGACTCATTATCCAAATGCAGTAATTAAAGCCTGGGGAGGTTTAGAGAGTGGAGTGGAAAGGCCATGCCCTCAGCCTTGAACGCACACACACATAGACACACACTGACCGGCACAGACAGACAAGGTCACAGACAGAGGTAGACAGGACAGGCAAGACGCAAATGTGGTGAGAGAGTTGAAAAGAAGGGTACAATGAACTCAGCAGGGGAAAAGAAATGGAGACACTTGTATCTAGTGTTGTAGATGGTAAAATATGGCATTGATTGGCTCATTAAAGGTCCACAGGGTTCCAACACTATTCCAAGAGCTTCACAATTACTCAAGAGTTAATAGAAAATGAGGGGGAAAAAATGCAATTGTATTTGTGTCATGCAAAACATAATAGTATATATAGCACTCTAGCAATCTCTATTCTAATTTTATTTTATCTATCGATCTTCTTATTTCTTTTTATAAAAAAAAAAAACACACACACATTTGACCCTCTATCAATTGCATATGTATTCTCTAACTGCCAGCTTTTCTTGTAAAACTAACAATAGGTTTCTTTTTTCTATTCTATCTACTCGTTTTCTTTAAAAAAAAAAAAAAAAAAACGAAACAAAAACCTTCTACGTGTACTGCGTTAGGCTAACCAAGATTTGTCATAGCACTTGCATGTTGTTGGTTTTGATATGATTTCGGTACGAGCACGTACGAGTTCAGAACCTTCTGACACAGATGACGCATTCACTCCACACTTTCCCATGTATCCGCCCATGTCCGTCGCACAGACCTCTGCATTTGTGTAACATAAATAACATACTCGCCAGGACAGCCATTTTTGCGTAATTTTGTGTGTATTTGGCCACTTAAGTACAACAAATAAACTACGTAAAATAACTCAATATGATACTCGCTATAGGCGGCTTTGGATGTGACTGTGAGCGCTCAGCCTTGAAACAGCCTCTGGAGAGCGCGAGTACCTATTGGCTTAAAAAGATGTGTCCATTATACATTTTTGTGACGATGCAACAATGACCCGATTAAGCAAGTTACAATTTTGTCAACTGTCCCAAAATGCGAGCGAAAGTCTTGGATCGGTGTGCAGAAGCTCGTTGCAGACGATATGCGCTGATGTGAAACCGCTTTGATAGAGTGAAAGAGAGAAGACACGGTCCAGCTGACTGTTTTCAAATGACTGATTTAATCTGCTAGTTTGTGAGGATTTATTTACTCATATAAATAAAAGCAGATTCACTTCCGGTTCACGGTAGGCTACACGCATGCTACCTGCACGCAGGTTTTTGTTGGAGGAAAAAAAAATAAACAAGAAAACTGGAACGTTTGTCCGAATAAGAAAAATATTTCCGAGCAGACTATTGATTTAACTTGTTGTTCGTATGTGCCCGGTGCGGTCTGCTTATGTCCAAAGAAAGTGGCAGAGCGCTGAGAAGCGGAGCTAAGAACACAGACTCAATTACCACAGATATGGAAATCAAAGAACTTATGCACGAACTTAGAAAACTCGCTGATAAAATGGATGAGATGAGCGGCAGTATTACAAAGGAGTTGAACAGCAAAGTTGGACGCCTTGAATCCACTATTCAGAAAAGTCAAAGCCAAGTTCTGTCTGAACTGGTGAAACAAAGTAAGCCGATACGTGCGCATATGGATCTGGAAATCGGGCGATTGGAGGCACGGATTGACACTTTAGAAATAAAGATAAACGCGGATACCAAGGCATCTAAGGCACGGTTTGATCCAGACGTGTCGATTGTCATTTTGGGTTTACTAGAAGAAGAAGAGGAGGATATCCAGATGAAGGTGCAGCAGCTCGTCATCAAGGGTCTCGGCAGTGAGGCTGTGCCGATTGCGGTAGAGAGGATGCGGGCCTACGGCAGAGCACCGGGAGTGGTGAAAGCGGAGTTCAGATCTGTTCATGAGAAGGTTACTATTCTACGGAGAAAGCAGCAACTACGAGAGCAACAGGAGTTTAGCAGAGTGTATATACGCTCGGCGAAGTCTCATACTGAGAGACTGATCAAAACAAACTTTAAGATGCTTCTCAAGGAGGTCCCGGGGGGATCAGAGTTCTATGTCGCTGGAAATGGACGATTACGGAGGAAAGAACAGCCGCGAGTAGACGGACATGGGAAACAACGCCATACTGATACCCCGTGAAATGCTGTTCATTCCTCTTCAGATTCTTTAACTCTGGCACATTGGAACATTAACGGCTGGACTGACCTGAACAGAGGTTTGCGATCCACAATTCTAACAGCACTTGCACCTGATCTAATTGCTCTAAATGAAACGCATTTAATGGGAGATTTAGTAATACATTTAGAGGGTTATGTATGGTTTGGGCAGAATAGGATAACACATATTAAAGCACCAAGAGGCTCGGGTGGAGTAGGTATATTTGTTAAATCATGTCTTTTTAGAGAATATGAAATAGAATTAGTTGACAAAACAGTTGATGGGATTATAGGGATCTGTTTTACGCACAGATATTCAGATTATGGTTTTGCTGTGTACTCATGTTATTTACCCCCCGAGACATCTTTTTGGGGCAGGCATGCATCCACTTTTTTTGCTCATTTATCAAGTCAGATGTATTTATTTTCAAATTTGGATGCAATTTATGTTGTTGGTGACTTTAATAGTCGAATTGGTGACAAGTTGGACTATGTGAAAGAGGTGGATAATATACCTATGCGTATTGCAATTGATGACTATGTGAATCGTCATGGCGAGGCCTTTTTGGAATTTTTAGTAGACGCAAAAATGTGTGTTTTAAATGGTCGGGTAAGCCCCATTAGTGACAACTTTACTTCTATTTCAACCAAAGGGAAGGCAGTTGTAGACTATATAGTTATACCCTTTGATTGTCTTGAAACCTGTCTTGATTTTAAAGTTATATCTCCATCCCAACTCATCTCAGACTGTCAATGTTACGATCTGATCAGTGACAGGTGTCATGTTCCAGATCATTCACTATTATTACTTGAATTAAGTGTACGGCAACAAACTGGTTTTAATACAGATGAGATCAATCAGGAGTCAGTAAATAACGAGGCTTATAAAAGGTCTACCTGCAAGTTAGGTAGGCATGACCTAAAACGACCCTCAGAGAAATTAATTAAAGGTATAATGGAACTAGTTGATAAATTGCAAGTAGCATAAAACAAACAAGATGTCATAGATAATTTGTATAGTAGGGTATGTAATTTGTTGTATGATGAATTAGGAGGAGTAGAAATAAGACCAAAGTCATCTCATAAAATTCACAGGTTAAATAAACCTTTCTGGAATGAAGAGCTTAAAAATTTGTGGAAGTTAATGCGTAAAGCAGAGCATATTTATCTGAAATGTAAAGGTGGAAAAGAACTAAAACAACAATGCAGAGCGGAATTTAAATTGAGACAAAATCAGTTTGACAAAAGGTTAAGATATTTTAAAAGACAGTATAATAAGGGTTGTATTTTACAATTAGAGGATATGCATGCTACCAACCCGCAACGATTTTGGGATCAGATTAGAAAACTCGGGCCCAAAAGATATAATAAAATACCATTTGAAATATAGGATAATAAGGGTCGAATAGTCTCAGATGTCTTACAGGTATTGCAGGAATGGGAAAAGTGTTTTTCAGATTTGTTTTCGGGTAACCAAGAAATGGATTGTTTTGATTCAGTTTTTCTAAATGAAATCTGTCTTCTTAATTGCAAGTTAGAAAGAGAAGCATCTCACCCCTCTGATCATGAAAATGTGCTAAATGCAGATATTAATGAGGAGGAGGTGCAGAAAGCTATTGATGCCCTGAAAGTGGGAAAGGCTTCTGGTATTGATATGTTGACAAATGAAATACTGAAATGTCCGTTATTTAAAGATCTCCTTTCTATCTTATTCAAATTTTGTTTTGAAAATGGGCTCATTCCCTTTATGTAGTACAAGTTGATTATTAGTCCAATACCGAAATCTATAAAAAATGATCCCAGAGTACCAGCTAATTACCGGGGAATTAGCTTATTGAGTACAACATACAAATTATATACATCTATTCTTAATAACAGGCTCATGGCCTACCTGGAAGAAAATGATCGTTTAGTAGAGGAGCAGAACGGTTTCAGAAAGGCAAGAGCCTGTGTGGATCATGTATTTTCTATCACTACTGTAGTTAGAAATAGATTAATGCAAGATAAACCATCATTTGTTTGTTACATTGATTTTCAAAAGGCTTTTGACTCTGTAAACAGAGATTTATTATTTTATTGTCTTTCAGGAGTAGGGCTAGAGGGAAGGTTTTACTGGGCCTTACAATCATTGTATAAAGACCCTCAAGTTTGTGTTAAAGTTAATGAGTATTATTCAGAGTGGTTAGCTACACCACAAGGGGTTAAACAGGGGGACTGTCTCTCCCTTACCCTGTTTGCTATATTTATTAATAATTTGGCACAGGAAATAAAAGCTCTTGGTCTGGGTATAAATTATGATGGGGATAACACACTAGACATATTACTTTATGCGGATGACATAATCTTGGTGGCGGAAAATGAAGAACATCTTCAGAAGATGTTAAAGTGTGCCGAAAAATGGTGTGGGAAGTGGAGACTTAGAGTCAATCATAGTAAAACACAGATTATGCATTTTAGAAAATCTGAGCATAGAAGAAGCAAGTTTCAGTTTTATTTTTGGGGCCACAAGTTGGATTATGTTGAACATTATAAATATCTGGGCTTTATTTTGGACGAGTATTTGAATTACAAGCATGGTATATGTACATTGGCCGATTCTGCTAGTAGAGCGCTTGGGGGTATAATAGCAAAAACTAAACAGTTGGGAAACTTGGGATATGCTACCTATTCCAAATTATTTCAGGCCTGTGTTTGTCCTGTCATGGACTATATGGCAGGAACATGGGGCTCAAAAATAAATGTGAGAGGAGAGATGGTACAAAATAGAGCAATACGTTATTTCCTAGGAGTCCACAAATTTACCCCAATCTTAGCAATAACGGGAGATATGGGTTGGGAACCAAGCGAAGTAAGGTGGAAAGGTAGTATGATGGCTTTATGGAATAGATTGGTGAAAATGCCTGAGAACCGAGTTGCTAAGAAAATATTTAACTGGGACGTGTTTGTAAAGGGTGCATGGGCATGTGAAGTACAGGACATATTTACACAAATTGGAGCTCCTGACCTTTTTCAAAATATAAACACAGTATATATACTTGCTGCAAAGGAAGTTTTATTAGATACACATAAAAGTAAATGGTCACAAGATATATTCCTTAAACCAAAATTAAGAACATATAGAATAATAAAGAGTTGTTTTGGAAATGAAAAATATAAAATATGTAAATATGCTCCCCTATCAAAAAAAACAGAGATCATTGTGCGCTCAGCTCCGTTCTGGAGTTTTGCCCCTGCACCTGGAAACAGGACGTTATAGGGGAGTGCCAGAGGAAGAAAGAATCTGTGATTATTGTAATATTGATATAGAGAATGAGTTT
This sequence comes from Barbus barbus, assembly GCF_936440315.1. Lineage (NCBI taxonomy): Eukaryota > Metazoa > Chordata > Actinopteri > Cypriniformes > Cyprinidae > Barbus > Barbus barbus. Next base: position 21,556,967 of record NC_136731.1, on the reverse strand, counting down.
CATTTTGTGTTTTACTGCCCTTTATACCATGAGATGTAAAAAGTGTAAAAATGCAGATTTGATGTGGTTGAATGATGCGGATAGACTAAAGTGTTTTTTTGATTATAAGGTATTCGCCCTTGCTGATTATCTAGAAAAAGCCTGGGCAAAGAGAACAAAAAGTACATTTAGGTGAAACACTAAATCTGTAATTCTTTATTTTATTTTTTTTCACTTTTATGTACCTCTTTATTTATTTATGCATGTGTTAACCTACTGTGAAGTATGTTACCATCTACAGGAAGTGAATGTTATAATTTGAAGTGGTTTGTGGTGTCTTATAATCCCGAAAGGGATGGGTCCTATTTGGACATGACACAATAATAAAATGCATTCATTCATTCATTCATTCATTCATTCATTCATATAACCTACTTGCTATCTTGAATAAATGTTTGCAGGAATTTCCCTCATTATAAACTTGAAAGCTGCGGGGATGAGTAAAACTATGTAATATACACACAATCCCCCACAAAAATTCTGGACATGATTAATTATAACTAAAATTAGAAATAAAGTTTCATTATTTTTTTTTTCCCCAGGCCTGGAAATTGCTGTTTTCAAAATTTAATAAAAGCAACTGATGCACGCTGTTAATCACTTAAGCTGTCCACCAATGTAATCGGCTGAATGCTCCGTTTCCTCTCCCTCCTCTAATCACACGCCGGATCCATCACCCCGCTTTGTTCCAGGACCTCAAAATTTTCAAATTAAGCACTGGTTTGTAGACGTCTATTACGATGTCTCTGGGACAAAAGCAGCTGCATGAATGCAAAAGTTTGAAACAAAAATTAAACCAACAAAAAGACTGACCGCATATACCCCTCCATGTTTACAAATACAAGCGCAGCCATTGGAGGTTAATGATGCCACAGAATTTACCAGTATTTTGAATGGATGTGTGAATGGTGCTTTTCCAGAAAAAAGGCAGAATGTTGTTGCCTGTGTGAACAGCGCATTTTTGAATTTACCGGTAAAGTCGTTCCCGTAATTTTACGGCAATTTACTGGCATTACTGTGTGAAAGGGGCTATTGTTTAAAAAAATATATAAAATTTATTATTATTACATTTATTTATTTACTTATTACACATGTCATAAATTATTCAAAAACATTAAAAAAAAAAAAAATCATTGACTGATGTTTTATTTACGTCAATTAAACATGATAATTTGGTGCAAATAATTATGGAAAAAAAAAATAATGTGTTCAAATGATTAAAGTACTCCTCCTCAGCCCAGACCTGTACATTATCTTACATTGAATGCATTTGTTGCTGACGAACATGATGCAGGACAATAATTTGATGTACTTTGAATGCATTTATATGCAACTAATATTCAAGATGTAGCGATTGTGTGGTTGTATTAAAAAATGTTGTATGGGTTTTTGTCAAGTATTTATATCATATGCAAATCAAACAAGCAAGAGTGCTTTTTTTTCTCTTAATATTATGTTAAATTTTCAGTTTTTCTAAACTGTTGTGCATCTCTGAGCAATTCATCATTTCATTATATATAGTCATTTATCAGACACTTTTATCCAAAGCGACTTACAAATGAGGACAACAGAAGCAATCAATTGTAGTATTAAAACAACTAAAAACAGATCCAAAACTAAAAACTAAAACTTAATAAATACTACATATACACATTTTAAAAATAAAGACATTATATATATATATATATATATATATATATATATATATATATATATACACACACACACACACACACACACACACACACACACACACATGTACACATTAATAAATTATATATATATATATATATATATATATATATATATAAAACATTTCCTTTCCATTTAGTTTGTTGAAGTATTAAAACAACTCAAATTAAATTAAATTAAACTAAAATTAATAAAAGACCTATACAGACATAATACATTTTGACATAATTTAACTAAAATTAAAATAGATAACAAATACAAATCAAACGACAGTACTTTATCAGTAATCCTAAAAAATAACACTGCCAAACACACGTGCTAAAAAACAGCAACTTACTCACACATAGTAAGAAATGGTTATAACAACTGAAACAGAAGTGAAACAAGTAGTAGGAAAGAGGAGAGTCCCACTTTATATTAAGTGTCCCTAATACCTATGTACTTACATAGTAATGAGATGTGAACGTAGTATGTAACCACAGTGTAAGTACACATTGGTACATATCTACAGCTGTAATATTTATGTAACTACACACATGTAACAACCCTCAAAATGGTATGTGTAAGTAAAAATGTGTAACATGACATTGATAACACTTTTTTCACTTCACTAAGTACTCGTGTAACAGGAATTATATAACTACATTTTGTAACAACAGTACAGGTACATCTCAAAAAATTTGAATATTGTGAAAGTTCACTTTTTCTTGTAACTTTTTTCAAAAAGTTAAACTTTCATATATTTTAGAGTCATTACATGTAAAGTAAAACATTTTAAAAGTTTTTTTGTTTTAATTTTGTTTAAAAAGTTTTTTGTTTTGATGATTAGAGCTTACAGCTCATGAAAGTCAAAAATCAGTATCTCAAAATATTAGAATATTTACATTTGAGTTTCAATTAATGACCATCCCTACAGTATAAATACCAGGTATCTCTTGTTCTTTGAAACCACAATAATGGAGAAGACTGCTGACTTGGCAATGATCCAGAAGACGAACATTGACGCCCTCCAAAGTAAGTCACAGAGGGTCATTACTGAAAGGTGTGGCTGTTTACAGAGTGCTGTATCAAAGCATATTAAATGCAAAGTTGACTGGAAGGAAGAATTTGGGTAGGAAAATGTGCACAAGCAACAGGGATGACCGCAAGCTTGAGAATATTGTCAAGCAAAGCCGATTCAAACACTTGTGAGAGCTTCACAAGGAGAGGACTGAAGCTGGAGTCAGTGCATCAAGAGTCACCACGCTCAGACGTCTTCAGGAAAAGGGCTACCAAGCCACTTCTGAACCAGAGACAGCGTCAGAAGCGTCTTACCTGGGCTGTGGAGTAAAAGAACTGGACTGTTGCTCAGTGGTCCAAAGTCCTCTTTTCAGATGAAAGTAAATTTTGCATTTCATTTAGAAATCAAGGTCCCAGAGTCTGGAGGCTGCCATGTCATCTGCTGGTGTTGGTCCACTGTGCTTTCTGAAGTCCACAGTCAACGCAGCCATCTACCAGGATATTTTAGAGCACTTCATGCTTCCTTCTGCTGACAAGCTTTATGGAGATGCTGATTTCATTTTCCAGCAGGATTTGGTACCTTTGGCAGTGTGGGCAGGTGCCAAGTGCTTGATTGGCCAGTAAACTCGCCTGACCTGAACCTAAAGAGAATCTATGGGGTATTGTCAAGAGGAAGATGAGAGACACCAGACCCAACAATGCAGATGAGCTGAAGGCCGCTATCAAAGCAACCTGGGCTTCCATACCACCTCAGCAGTGCCACAGGCTGATCTATATAATATATGGGTTTCATTTTCTGAAATGAGTGACAAAAAATATTGTCCTTTTTCATGATATTCTATTTTTTTAGATGTACCTGTATGTATAAGAGTAATTGAAACAATTTGATCCAGGGTGTGGAGATGAGTAGTTTTAGGCATATGTAAAGTGGGAGGAGTTGGATCTCGAGTTGGTGGAGTTGGTGCACCACTGTAATACCAGTGTACTTACATGGTAACTCCTCAGGAACTGACCACTTAATATAAAGTGTAACATTCTGGATACCAATCACAATTTATATGTAAAGCCTAATTTACTGGACGCTGCTGTGTAACATCAAAGTAATTACATGGTAAATCCATAGGAATTGTCTACTTAATATAAAGTGTAACACTTTCTTTAGCAAAAAATGCTGTTACCAATGTCCTGTTACACATTTGTACTTACACATACCATCCAGTGGATTGTTACATATGTGTAGTTACACAAATATAAGCGCTGTAGATACTATGTATTAATGTGTACTTACACAGTGGTCACATACTATGTACATATCTAGTTACTATGTACATACACAGGTATAAGGGACACAATATAAAGTGGGACCGTCTGAGTAGCTACTACATTTCACTGATACAAAAGTATGTTATTGCATGAATGTGTGTAAATGAAATCTGGATGTACTGCATCTGTCAAGTGTCAGCTGAGTCACTCCACTGCCGTTCACAACTCCTCTGCCATGGCCTCATGGGATAGGAAAATGTCTATTAGATGTGCACTTCAGAAACTCGTCTAAACTTCATAGTTTTATGAATACTATGAATTCGGACATACTACTATTCACATACTGTTTTTCACCTACAATATAGTAGGAAAGTAGGCAGGAGTTCTCTCTACTATAAAATTAACTTTTTTTGTTATTGTTGTTTTTACTAAAATTCATAAACAATATTACATTTAAATAAATGAGTACATTAATCTTTGTAGGGAAATAATATCTTACTTAAAAAAATGCTTAACCTTTAAATTTCATGGAGGAGTAAGAAAGATTCTTCTAATTATGTGTGATACATTAGCGCTCACCTATACAGATCATTCATTTGTCATGTGTCACTTGAGTTCTCTATGTTGTGCTCTATGACAAGGAACGATTACCACTAAATAATTCATCTGTCCACGGACTCCTAAAGCAGTAAAAAAGTTATTAAAGTCAATCAATTGAATTGAGCTTAAAATCCCTGATTATCAGAGCTGCCTATCAATTAATGAAGCCATGATTGATTAAGCAATTAGCAGCTCTAATAGTGAGAGGCAGGTCAGTGAGGCAGGTTGAGAGGGATAAAGATACTGGAGACCGGTTGAGTGTGGATGCCATCAGCTTCTTCTTCCTCTTTCAGTACATCTCCAGGCACCACTTAATCGCTCAGTTGCTCATTAGCACACAGCTCAAGCTTTGGAAACCGGCACCATTAGAGCCGGCATGAATTCAAAGAGGGGGCCCAAGTGTCAGCAGGTTTGGCCTCTCGAAAATGTGTTGTATATGACCAAACAATTCTTATTAGTCTAGTTCTTGCGAGTGTGTTTAAATGGCTGAGTAAATGATTTGTGCATGCAATATTCCTTCCAGTCGAGCATTCAGTAACAAACTACTCCAAGATTGTAGCAAATAAAGCAATCACTTTAGTATTTAATATTAGGGCCGTCAATTACAAACTTTAATCAAATTACTTACGTGACATGCCGATTAATAAATCAAAATATGCAATCAATCACATATCCATATGAATACAATTGCCCCCATATGAATAATTGAAGATATATTATTATGCCACTGAATATCATCGAACATAAGCCAATCACTGATCTACAGTCCACAGTGATACATTTAATCGAGTTTGTCGATCTAAATTGAGTTTGACTCATTTAATTGAGTTTGACTTCAGATGTAACTGCATAATCACACAGCATGTCTTTATCAGGCACACATTTATTAGTAAAATCACTCTTTCCAGCTTACATTGCCATTGGTTTGAGATAGTTTTACATGATAATTCAAAAGTTTGTAATATTCTTTATTGTGTTGAGGGATTTTTTAAGGTGTCTTTTCAGCACTGCCAGATTTACAACATGCAAATTCATCCAGTTCTCTGCAAAGACTTGAAAGTAAGTGGCCAGTGGTTGGTTGACTGGTTAGTTATTGTTTTAACATCATACCAGCTTTCTCTGATATTTTCAGGTCGAATAACAAGATGAAATAGCATAAAAGGGCAATTCAGAAACCTAAGGTTTTTAAAGTTTGCTTTAGCTTCAAGCTTCAAGGTTGACTGTTTAAATTTTCAAAGGTGTCTGTGGATTATGTAATATTTCTTAAGTGAAGTTAAACCAGCACAATTTAATAATATATTTTTAACAGATACTGCACTCTGGAATGAAGAGCATTTGTGGTGGAACTTCCTTTGCCATTATGAATTGTGTGTGATTCTTGAATGTCCTATGCACATTTATATATTTCATACAGTTTGTTGTTGGTACACTGATCCCATTCCTTTTCCCTTTTGGTGATTATGTAAGATATACTATGCAAGATACTATGCTTATTTATATTTAAATATCTGAAAGTTTATGCAATTGAAAACACTGACTAGTTTTGATACATAAGTTTTTTATGAGTATCTCTCTGGCTCTGCACCAGTCAAAGTGCGAAAGCAGATTTGAATTTAGAAGCTCATGTGAAACTATGAATATTCTATACATCAAATGATTATACGCATCAAAAAGTTAAAATATTTTGTGAAGAGGACGAGCTACAAAGCAACTACCTGGCAACCATCCCAGCATCTTGGAAGTGAGTTTTGCAGAGAAAAAAATATTTTCCTGTCTATCAAAAGGCAAATGCTCAAACACATGAAAAGAAAGTCAAAGGGTACCAGAGGCACATGGACACACATTAAATCTGCTCAAGCTGAGATGGAAATAGTGAAACCGAGTGAGAGAAGCTGAGAAATCAGACTTAAAACAAAAACACTTTTACCTTCAGCAGAAAAGCCTGAAGGTCACTTTGTGTCTCTCTTACCCAAGCATCGCCGGTCTCTCTCTCTCCAGTCTGTCTCCAGCTCTCCGGCTATCACAACCACCCGCACCGAACCCAATTACAGCCCAGCACTGCATCCCACGTCTCACTCACACACACACATACACCCACGTGTCCACATCACACCACACGCCTCTCCCGGCGCGACACATGACACCCCACACTCAGTGTCTCCACACCCTCCGTCAGCCTCATGGCCGGGCCGAGAGAGAACTGGAACCACTAGGATTAAGATTAGGACTCGCTCAGTGCGAGAGACTAATGAGCAGAGGCCGGCCACACAGAGTGCCATGCACTTCCAGTTGAGGACAGTATGTGACTTGCGCAACGTGACCGACCCATCACACTTGCCTTGCGTTAAAAACCATTTACCCCAAACAATGTCTCACCTTGAGACTAAAGCCTTCCTGAGATCACTGCGCCAGTGTTTTATCCATTCTCTGTTCCTGCCTCTGTATTGTTAAATATAGCCAGCGAGAGAGAGAGTAATTCAGGGCACGCTACAGTCTCCGAGTCCTGTGATTTCATTTGCGTAGAAGTAATAAAACTACTTCATAGGGCAAAAGCTAAAACCAGCGGCATAATGCCACTAGAGACTTCGGTTAGTCCGGCCTGTCATAAGCTAATGGCAGCCGCATTATGAACGGATATAAATGGAAACTCAATACTGCCTTCCCTAATCAAAAAGAGAAGAGGGAGGGAGCAAGTAGGCCAAGAGGGGACAGTGGAGTGTGTAAGTCAAGGAGAAACAAAGTATGACAATTTTGATGGATTTGTCAGATCCTTGTCCTTAAATCGAGTTGTTTCTTCAGAAGCACAATGTCTCAACGTCTATTTGATGCTTCTGTTTTCATCTAGATATCGTCATTTTTAGTGTGAAATTCTCAAGACATTTCTAAAATGTGCTCTGTGTATTGTGCGAATGTCACTCAGCAGATGTTTTTGTAACTTTTATCACTAAAATGTATACAAATCTCTTTTTAAGGTAGTCTATGTAAGATACATTTTTTTTAGCAGTGACATTCACCCATTTCTTTAGAAAATGATCACAAAACTTAATGTAAAACCCAGACTAAAGCTTCTGCCAAACATCTGCATCAACCAAATGAATGCACAATCAGTATGCAGTAATTTTAATCTAGCTAGTGCCAAGATAGCATTACGACAGTTATTTTACTTTCACAAATCTCTGTAAATGTTTCCTCCTTGTCATTGTGAGGCACCATTGATACCATTAGATTTTCTTTGATGCAGAATAAACTCTAGAATCGGATATTTGTACACAAATATCATACTTAACATAGCACATATTTTTGGATAATGCTTCGCCAAACAATAGTGGTGTTGGATTTCATACTGAAATGCTGTGAAGTACCAAAGCCATTGTAGAGATATCTTATAAACTTGTCACTCAATATCATTATTATTTTTTTTTTCTGAAACCAGGAGTGTCCAGTAATAAGGGGGTAACAAAGTTAAATTCAGTAGCATCTGCCAGCCAACCTTACACAGAATAAAACATCTTTTATAGGCCGCTGATACTGTATGACTCGAGTAAATATCTCATCAATAATAGTGTTCACTTCTTTAGGTATAAAAACAATTTTACCACCTGCACCTATGAAGTGTGAAAAAATTATTACGTGCACCAGATGTACCTGTACCTGTTTTCACAAAAGTGTCTCTTGTTTACTCCAGTCTCAAATAGCTCTGCTTTGAGGTGACAGGTGTTCCTGTATTTATGTCCCCTTATTTGGTAATATTTATATTTTTGCTTTTTTATATGCTACCCACACATCAGTCTCTCTGTCTGTCTGCATTTGGCTACAGCTGATTATTATTAAATTGTAGGAGAGAACATAAACACACACACACTCCATGACACAAGCATACGTTTAAATGCAACAGCAGTACATACCAGAACAAAGTGATGAAAAGCAGACATCTCCATAATGCCCACCCGACAGCACACACACATACACAAAACGAATAAAAGAAAATATGCAGACCAGACCAGACAGTAGATAATGCAGGGCTTCAGACGTGGCCTCTGTCTCTCATCAGTGGAGACACACACACAGAGACAGGAGAGAGAAGCATCTTCAAAGGCCCATTTGAAAGAAAACACTACCGCCACTCACGCTCGCCCCCCTCCTCCCACACTCACAATATATATTCAAAGGCCATCCATTAACCTTTCACTCGCACAGACTTGTCTGTGATCTACTGCTCTCAGCTCACACTTTGAAGAACACGACACTCTTCCACTAACAGCCACGTGGAGAGGAGAGGAGAGGAGAGGAGAGGAGAGGAGAGGAGAGGAAAGGAGAGGAGAGGAGAAAACAAGATACGAGTACAAGAAAGAGAAGAGGAGAGGAGAGGAGAGGAGAGGAGAGGAGAGGAGAGGAGAGGAGAGGAGAGGAGAGGAGAAAACAAGACACGACTACAGGAAAGAGGAGAGGAGAGGAGAGGAGAGGAGAGGAGAGGAGAGGAGAGGAGAGGAGAGGAGAGGAGAGGAGAGGAGAGGAGAGGAGAAAACAAGACACGACTACAGGAAAGAGGAGAGGAGAGGAGAGGAGAAAACAAGACACGACTACAGGAAAGAGGAGAGGAGAGGAGAGGAGAGGAGAGGAGAGGAGAGGAGAGGAGAGGAGAGGAGAGGAGAGGAGAGACGAAATGGAAGAGGACACAAGATAAAAAGAGGACAGACAACACAAAAAAAGAAGACAAGATGAGAGAAACAACAAAAAGCACATGTGATGAGAGATGGAAGGAATTAGAGAAAAAGGAGTGAATTTTCTGTGTATATGCTAAAGAGAGACCCAAGAGTGGTGTGAATCATAGCAACGGCAGCACACTAAAAATCAACATAACAGATTTTTTCAAAGCATCACACATTGAGCAAACAGCAAGACGCCCCTTCTAACTGCATTCATCCTCCGATTAAGCAGCAGAGCCGCTGCTTTATTTATGCATTAAAATCAGCCAATACATGTATGAATTCAACCCTCACTGCTTCAAAAGCCCATGAATGCTGCATCCATGCAGCCCAAACAAATTCCTCTCTCATTAAACATTCAGGCAGGAAAGAGCTCGGAGAAAAATACGGCAAAACAGCTGGTCCTCTAGAGCTGAATGAGAACTCAAAAAGAGGAGGAAAAAGAGAGAAAAAGTGTGCATTCATGCACTACAGGACCGCAGGTCTTTCCACAAGAGCAACTATGAAGTGAGGATTTAAGTGTGTGTAATATGAGGACAGATTGGAGCAGTCAGAGGGCCCGCTGCTGCAATCACACACACACAAACACAGATAAATAAACACACAAACACTAAATGAAACCGCCATGTCAAGACTTCATCATGCACCCATGAGTGGTACGTACGCCACCCCATTAAAGAACACTAATGCTGTTTCACAGCCTATCTGCACATTTGCAAGCAGCACAAGAAGCAGCTACTTTGGCTGTTTGTTTACAAGGGGTGTGTGTCTGTGTCTGTGTCTTTGAGAGTCTGCAGGCAGAATCTGAGACATGTTCCAGACGAGACACAACTACGTTCTAGGGCTGGGCGTTATGGCCTAAAAAAAAGATTTTTTTTTCACCAAAAATCTAATTTATGATTTAAATAGATTTCCCCCCCCCCCTACTTAAAATCAATCTGTAGATGACAAATAAATTGTTCATATGTTCTAACTTTACAGAGTGTCTATTTACACTAAGTGCAAATAGCCTGCCTTGTTGGCAAAGGCTATTTACACTAACTCTGCCCACCAACGTGTGATTGATGTAGTCAACAAAAAGACACCCATATAGCATCAATTTCAGTGGTGTAGATATTAAGGCGCATGGTTTTTGATGCGATCGAACCGAATTCGAGCCCGCCTTTTACCAAACTTTTTTTTTCCCTTTTCAAATCTCATATCACATCGGAAAGACATTTATTTTCAATAAAAATGAAGGAAATAATCAAAAAGTTGAAAATAAAAGTATCGGGTAGGGTTAGGGTAGGTGTAGGGAGGGCTTTATTGTCCCAATAAGGTGGCATCCATTTAATAATTTGAATTAAGTAAAATTTATTTATATAGCACCTTTCACAGACAAGGAGTCACAAAGTGCTTTACAACACTATCAGTAAAACAAATTAAACATACATTCAATCAAAAATAAAATAAAAACATAAAACAAAACAAATTAGAGACCGAATATCTCAGAAATTTAATAAGAGCCAAACTGTACTGTTAATTAAAAGCTTGTCTAAAGAGGTGCCACAAACAAATCAATGTATGGGAAACACTGCATTACAGAACATCAAATTTCACTTAGCCTACCACATAGACCAAGGAGAGATGACTGAGGACGATGATGAATGATTTGCAGATCCTGAGCACCATGACAAACATCTGATCTTGTAAAATGTGTGGTAAGTAGGCTACTGCCGCTCCATAGTAAAAACAGAGTACGTGCGATCGCCAATCTCGAAAGTGAAACTAAAACGCCATCGTGCATTCAAAAGCAGTTTCAATGCCATGCATAATAGTGGCTCCATGATGCCCGCAATTATGATTACCTAATGATATAACTGCGAGAGAAAGTATTGATATTTATCTCCTATCTCATATTTATTGGAGTTCTGTAGTACACGGCTTTTTTTTTTTTTTTTTTAGAAAAAACGATTTTCATTCAAACAAGTCGACAAACTACACATTCGAGTTAATCGATAAAATCGATTTATTGTCCAGCCCTACTAGATTCTGAATAAAGTGCTGTACTGCAGCATGACGATGAACAGCACTAACCAAGCTGAATGAGCTTATTTACAGATGGATTGTGAAGTCCCCAAAGTCACCAAATTGAATTGCAGAAATAATGCTCGTTTCCGAAAAGGTTTCTCAAACACTCTGGAACCTTCCAATGTTCAGATCAAAGAGGTGTATTATACCTGAAGAAAACTTTGGGTGATGCAGGAACATATTATTTGAAATCTGCAATCTTTGCTCATGGGTGTTCAGTTATGCAGCAATGTTTTTTTGTTGTTGTTGTTGTTTTTTTTTTTTTTATCCATCTGAGCCAGCCATAAAAGCAGTGTGGCTAAAGCATTGTGAGTTGAAATTTCAAAGAATTTCAGTCATTCTGCGTTCCAGACTTCCACCTCCAATTAAAAACAACAAACCAACTCACAGCAATTTGTAAGTATTTTACTGCTTAGAGAATTGGTGGCAAATTTTTATGATCTCATTCATATGTTTTGTCACTACAACTGTCACTATGGGTGGTACCCTAAGGTATGAAAGCTAAACCTTATTTACCCCTAAATGGCACATATTGGTACCTTAAAAGTACAAAGTACTAGCGTTTGGAAGGGGAAAAAAAAACTTTCAATGGCAGTTTTATATCATTTTTGTTGAGAGTTTATTCAGATTTATTTACGAATACACAGATACTTTGAAATGGTCATCAATAGAGCAAGATTTGGCCAGAATAAGGCCAGAATACCCTTTCTTTGGAGAAGTACTTCAGCTCACGTTAAACTGATTATTATTATTATTTATTTATTTGTTATCTTTTTTTGCATTTGAACATCAAATTTGACACAGTAGCAAGTACACATCTGACAAATAATTATTTTAGGCTGTTAGAGTACCAAGTCTAATTTATGTTTCTTGAGTGGATAGTGGACAAGCTACAGAGAGTGATACTTGGAACACTACTGCCAAATCAATAAATCCATTGTGACATACAGGCAGCCAGGCAAAAAATACTAGGCAAAAGTTTCTGTCAGTGCTCTAGTGTAGTGCTTAGCAAGCTCACATTCTCTGAGCCATGGTGCTCATGTGGGGATAAAAAGTCAAGTCTACCTTGCAACATAACATTTTCCTACCTCTTTCACCCCATCATACTAAAAATTGTTCACTATCAAATCAATTACTGAAGGATTTGAAGTTTTACAACACTTTTTTTTGTTCGAAGTTTCACTCAGAAATTCATCAGATTACAGATGTAAAATGGGTTGCAAACAGCACTTCATGTTGACTTCAAACTGATTACACCCTTCGAAAATAGAATGGAAATCTTTCCACTCAGCAAACCAATCAAACGGCACGACAATCGCAGGCAGTGCGTGCTGCTTACCCTACGACATTTCAGAGCAGCATGAAACCATCCATGCTCCTGGCATCAACGGTCAACGATGTTCGACATTAATTTTCATCACTCAACATCTCAAGGTCTCACTCAATAGAAAAGCCATAAATTAAGTCTTCAAGGGAAAATATTTGACAAATGAGTGAGCATTAGAGTGAAGAGTGACAGTACTAGGCTGCAGAGTGGGAATATTCCACTGCGAATCAGGAGTGTGAGATCAAGGTGTGAGCGTCAGACTGAGAAGTGATTTTATGCGAGATGTGAGAGCGTTATATGGAGGCGTCAGAGTATTAGACTGAGTAAAAGTATGAGACACGCTGGAGAGTGTTCGAGTGAGCTGTTAGAGTACTAGACGGTGTTGTATGAAGGAAGAAATTAGACTGAAAATCTGTGGACAAAAGGAACTATTAAGGGGATTAGAATGTGAGAAATTTTGCAGAGGAAGTGTGTCTGTGTCTATATACGCACTCAGACACACAAATACACACTCAATCTAAAAAGTGTAGGTCCATAAGCATGCCTAGGAGCCATTTGTGATTATTAGTTTTGACATTTATACACTGAAATTTGGAAGAAAGAAATTAAAACTGTATTGCAAGTATTCCATAGAGTCCATAGAGACATATATAATAATTTATTTGCTTTGGATTGCAACATAATTAGTCAAATTATTCTAAGCTAAAACCTGAAACTGTCAAACAAAGTGAATATATGACAGATCATATATTCTGAAATAATAATAATAATAAAATATTATTATAAAATATATATTTATATATTTGCAGACCTGAAAAACCTAATTGTAATTTTAAGTCTTTACCAATCTTTACCTCTATCCCTCAAAAGTTCTACACATTTATCAGCAACACGTTTTTGAATAATTTAAAATGTAATAAAATTTAGTATGATCACTTTTTCCTTTATATATTTTAAAAAATGCAGGTCAGAATTTTTACATAAATATTTTTACATAAATATACCTGTTACACTAAATGACGAGGGATCATTTATTACAGGAACACCAAAATAGGACGTCTCGTCTTATATACATACTATTTGTAAACGGAAAGATTGATTGATTTTATTTATTTTTAATGAAGCTCACCAAGGCAATAAATACAATGTAATGTATTTTCAGCAGCCATTACCTCAGTCTGTCTCTGCTGAAAGCTAATTTTCAGAATTCTCTGATGAACAGAAAGTTCAAAAACAGCATTTATTTGAAATGGCAATTTTTTGTAACATTATAAATGTATATACAGTATTTATAGTCTCTGTGTGTGTCTGTGTTTATTCATTGGAGTTTAAAATTGTGACAACCAGCTTCAGTCTCTTATATACTGTACACAGTATATACATCCATACACACACACACACACACACACACACACACACTCAAAGAAGGCGAGAACAGCAGAAATGAGAAACAGAATTATGTGCTCTGTGTGAGTGTGTATTATTTGTGGCACACTTTAATGGCAACACAAGGCGATCAATGAGTCCACAGAGGAACGAAGGCTTCCTTATTTCTCCAAATTGCCTGCGCTAGCAGCACAACCTTGATAACACTCAATTGATTATTAATGCATTATTAATCCAGAGCCAGGTCACAGAGACAGCTGGAGGCACTCATGCACACACACATACATACACACACACGTGCACGCACACACGTACAACACATTGATGAAGTGGCTCCGTGCCCGGGGCCAAAACGTGTCCAATGGAACACTGAGTACATCACATCAATTCACAGCAGCAGAACCAGGCAAATTAAACACAGGAAATACAGCAGCCACCAAATACACCTGGACAAGCAAACGCTGCACGCTCCCCTACTCTCTGTGCTGGCACGAGCCCCGCAGAGCAGCAGATGGTGCGATGGTGTCGGAGTGGAAGGGCACTAGCTGGACAAACCCCCACTACCTCCCCCGTCCCCAGACCTCAGGCCCATCACATCCACACCAGCTTTACTGCCACATGGGTCCCTCCATCCACCATACATTCTGACAACTCATTTGTAGGGGCTGAGGAGACCAGTATATGCCAGTCAAACTTCAAATGGCACTTGGTTTCTAACATACAGAGACTTAAGAGAGAGACACTTACAAAGACTCATTTCTTTGATTAGTGTGACATTTGTTATGAACTGAGGACTGAACCAAAGAACAATACTCAAGTTCAGGTTTCACAAATTAATTTTATTCTGATTCACAAGCACTTGATTCAGGTTCAGTTCAGATTTCGATTCCCAAAGGATTCATTTGAATATTTAACAGGTACAGTAAGGGTCCATTTTTCTCAATCTCTCAACTAATGCTGTAAACATTCAGGGAACACTGTCAGTTGGTAAATTAATATTAAAGATTAAAATTAACAAAAACATTCAGATAAAATAATCAACATTCAAAAAAAATACAATTATATCCCACATACTTAAACTGCACATGGTTTAATGATATAACTATATAACTCCAGTTTGTTATTGGAATTTGATTGTTAGAAACTGTTTTCATGACGGATTTACTTAAACACAATAAATGAGATCACTAACATGTTAAGTAAAAAAAAAGTAATGTAGTGCATATATTTAGCAAACATATGTGCTAAATATTTGTGATGTAATATACATACATACATACATACATATATATATATATATATATATATATATATACACACATATATACACATATATACACATATATATATATATATATATATATATATATATGTGTGTGTGTGATGTAATGTAGTGCATATATTTAGCAAAATGCTCCTAAAGAGAGCTTTTTTATTAACGAGTTATGGACATTGAATTGCTTTTCTGAAATTAACATAACACTACATGACACTGTTTTATTTGTATGGTTTTATTTGTCTTTGTATGGTTGATACACTGACTGAGCAATAGCATGAGACATGGTACATTTCAGTAGGTTGTACCATTTCTTTTAACATGCCTTCTGCCCTATTCGATTTCATGTTGATGTGAGTTGAATCCTTAAGTTAACTTAAGTGAACATAGGTTTGCTAACTTTAAAATCTCAGGCAAGTACAATGGTGTTACACAGAAGTTATCGCTATTTATTACTGATTGACTACTGCTATTAATTTATAATTTGCTAAAAACAACAAATTGTAGTGAAACAAACACTGTTCACCGAATTTGAATTCACTAAAATTGTTCATCAGATTTGGACCTTAAACATAGTCTTTGCAAGTGAGTGAAAACTTCCAAAACTGTAGTCAGTTTTCTCTTTCATGGAATAAGAATGAATATGATCTTTTAAAATAAATTTTCTATATCAATAGTAACACAAAAGGAAGGGTATACAGTTTCGGAGAGGTTAGCAATAGCATGCTATCTTTGAAAGCATAACATTCCACCCTCCCTGCATATTCACTCTCCAAAGCCTTCACTCTCCTAAACACATGAACACACACAGGCAGTGACATAACGGCAGATGGTTGGTGGAGGGTTGAATGCAACACTTTCAGATTGCCTGTCTCATTCACTGTTAAGAAAACATTATATAACGTATCATGTCTGCGCGAACAGGGTGCATGGAGGTATGCAAATACACATGCTGACAGGCAGGTAGGGCAGCCTATGAAATTCCTTGGGCCGAGGAATATGATTGGATGAACATTGTATGGTCCTACACCTTCTACAGAGGATATAAATACATTTAGACCACTTAACTTAGTGTTTGCTATCAGAATGTGAAGAGACTTTCAACAAGCATAACAAAAAATGTTTTTGAATCAAATCACCTAGCCTGCCTTTAAAGGGATAGTTCACCCAAAAATGAAAATCCTGTCATTAATTACTCACCCTCATGTCATTCCAAACCTGTAAGACCTTCGACAATCTTTAGAACACAAATGAAGATATTTTTGATGAATTCTGAGAGATCTCTGACCCTCCCATAGACAGCAAGGATCCTAACACGATCAAGGCTCAGAAACGTAGCAAGGAGATCATTAAAATAATCCATGTGACATCAGTGGTTCAACCATAATTTTACAAAGCTACAATAATACTTTTTGTGCGCAAAGAAAACAAAAATAGTGACTTTATTCAACAATTTGTCTCCTCTGCATCACTCTATAGCACCATTTTGGAGAGTATCACATACGTAAACAACATATGCAATGTATGTACGTGGATACGTTGTTTATCCTTTGATCTGAACATAAAGAACGTATACGCTTACATGTGTTGTTTCCGTTGTTCATGTATGTGATACTCTCCAAAATGTTGCCATAGCGTGATGCGTTATTTTTGTTTTCTTAATTGGCACAAAAAGTCTTCTCGTAAATATGTATGCATAATAGGACTGCAAACTTCTAGTGTGTTGGCCAAGCATTTGCATCTGCGTTGGTGTACATAGCCTAAAGTTACCACAAAATGTTTGAAAATTACATTAGAAATTCTAGAAAAAACAACAACAAATTCAGCAGCTCGCTGCGCAATGATCTGAAGAAGAGTAGGTAGAGTACAAACCCTGGGTAGAGAGGCTGACGTTGCTCAGGGCGATGGTGCAGGTAAAGAGGATCCAGAGAGCGAGAGCCATGCTGTGGACGGAGCGAAGGGGGGTGGGGGGAGTACGGTCAGCAGGAGCTTGAATGCAGGGCACTCCTTCCCTCACGCCCTCTCACTGATGGAGAGCCTGGTGAGAAGAGAACGAGAGAGACAAATGAGAAAGAGAGATCAATACTAATAGCAGGACCTAAATTCTTACTGTCTGCCTTTCCCTTCTGTGGCTCAATAAAAAAAGCAGTACTGCCCTGTAATTCTGTTCATTCTGTGAAAATCATTGTAAAATCATTGTTATTGCTCCAACCAGATCCGTGCTATCTGGCTCTGCATGGTCCATTTCACGTCGCACTCATTCAACATAATTGAGAGGAGCTCTAGGCGCCAGTCAGGTGGAGTTAGCCGACTAGAGCCGAAGGGCGGCCATTTTGTTCTCGCGCTAACACGACAACAGCTGTTCCCTGTCCAACACAACTATTCTGTGATGCTGTTTGCCAATAATTTAGTAGTAACCAAATAAACAAAAACAAAACTGGGTTCTCCTGTCCATTCTGTCAAAGCAAGACGTCCAATGATGCTCCAATGAGATCAATGTTTTCCGGCTCTGCACGGCCCAATTTATATTGCAGTTATTCAAAATAACTGAGAGGAGCTCTAGGTGCAAACTGGACAAAAATCAGGTAGATAGCTAAAGCTGAATTGCTGGCCATTTTGTTCTTGCGCTAACACATCAACAGTTATTCCCTGTCCAACACAAATATTCTGTGATGTTGTTTGCCAATAATTCAATAGCAACCAAGTAAACAAAAGCAAAACATATACTGTTAAAATATGAATTTGAAAGAATTGTTCAGACTGAGGCCAGAAACCTGCAAACGATTCTATTAAGTTCACATTTTGTGTGCTCTGTTCCAAAATGTGTCCAAATGCAATTTGGTATCAGGTATTCGAGTAACCTGTCCCATTCTACGGACAACTTTCTTGAATCTGGGTAAACTACAAAAGAAATACAGCCCTCTAATTCTGTCAAAGCGAGATGCCCACTGTTGCCCTGTTGAAAAAACTAGCATATACTTATTAGCTATGTTTTGAAGCATGGCTGCTGGTTTGAGTTGATTTAAGCTGGTCCTGAGCTGGACCTAGTTGCTTAGGACCAGCTTAAGTCAGCTCATGACCAGCTAAAGACCAGTTTAAATACCTAACCAGCATATGCTGTTTTTTTCAACAAGGTGCTTCAACCAGATCCATATTTTCTGGCCCATTTTACATTACACTTATTCAAAATAATTGCAAGCTCTAGACACATACTTGACGGCGGTCAGATACAGTTGGATAGGTACGGCTTAACACTGGACATTTTGTTTTGCACTGACACAGCAACACCTGTTCCCTGGCAAACACTTCTGCTATAAATATTGTGCGTTGTCGTTTGCCAATCATTTGGTAGTAACCAAATAAACAAAAGTGAAACATATGCTGTTCTGTAAATTAGAATGAAATGTTTGGCCTGGGGCCCATTACTTGAAAACAAACGCTTCTAACTAGGAAAGTTCCATTTCACATGTTGTTACATTCCAAAATGTGTCAAAATTCAGTTTTCTCTTTAAGGTAAATTTGCAACAGTCTGAGGAGAATCTTGCTGCAATAATACAAAAACAGTACTGTAAATATGCGTATTCTGTTGAAGCTAGATTCCCCACTGTTACTCCAACCAGGTCCATTTCACATCACACTTACTCAAAATAATTGAGAGGAGCTCTGGTCACACACTTGATGGCGATCAGGTACAGTTAGAAAGCTAGAGCTGAACGGTGGCCATTTTGTTCTGCACTAATACGGCAACAGCTGTTCCCTGGCAAACACTTCAGTTCCAGTCATTCCAGAGCTTGATTGGACGTGACGTGCTACATATGCATGGATGTGAACGTACGGCTCACCACAGGACATGCAACATGCAAACGCCAAGAGTGGCCGTTCTGTGCACGTTTATACGAGAGAGAAATACGAAGGTATATAAGAAGCTCGGGAAGAGAGAGTGAACGAGAGAGAGTCAGTACTGCCAGAGGGCTCACACATCTCATTTGCTTAATGAAATAAAGCACAGTCTGGAAGTTTCTTTCATTTGTTCTTGGAGGCTGCTCTTCCTTCAGGGCTGAAAAGAAAAAACGACAGAAAAGCATTGAATTATTAGAGCTAATGCTGCCCCTGCTGTGCATTCAGAAAGAACAGACAGACTGTACTGCGTGTTTATTGGGAGGAGAACCTGTGTGTGTGTGTGCCTCTGTCTCTCTTCAAGGGGATTCACTTTGATCCTCATAACCCTCTACCCACTCTTTTCATTGATCTTTCCTAGTCATAGATGTGAAAGATAGATTGGCAATAACGAAAAAAAAAGGAAATCCACACACACAAACATTTTCCCATTGGCATAATGGTTTTAATACTGAGCTAATTATATTTACTATTTACAGTTTCCCTAACCCTATATAAACCCCTAAACTTAACCCTCAAATAAAAATATACACAAACTAATGTAGAAGGTACTGCGGCCTACTTAACTTTTGGAATGTGACAAAAATAGTGAGCAAAAAATATGTATATATATATATATATTCTGTGGGAAATCATGTAAGGCAGTACTTGAATTTATTCATTACAATTTCAATGGACCATTGGAAGTAGATAAATAATATACTTTTGTTAATTACTCTCCTGCATGGCCTTGGTTACATGAGAAAAAAAAAAATCGATTAAAAAAAACAGATTGCACTGATGAATCGTGCATAATTATACCAGGGACATATATTTCAAAGTTAAAGTTGTTGTTCCTTTCTCGAATAACGCATGAATGAATTTGATGAAGAGCTCGGCAAACTGGTCATGAGGCTATATCGCCTCAATACTTTATCGTATTTAGACCACACTTGGAGTTTGTTATGCCAGTCATGTCCTGAGGTTACCTGCACATTTTCAGCACGGTGCCACCTACTGGTCAGGAGATATGAAAAATGACAGAATTGAAAGCTGTATTTCTATTGCTATAAGGCTTTGGCATATTGGCACCAAACTATGTGAATGTCATTGTCACACCTAGTTAATCACACATTATTAATTTGGGAGCAGTGCCACCTATTTGTCAAAAGTTATAAATCATTTACTTGTGATTTTATTAATGATTTTCAGCCAATTTGAGTAAAATCATCTTAAAATGTATATAATTACTCAAACGTCTTAAAATGCTTAAACCTCAGTACCTTGCAGCTTTTGTCTCTTTTGCTCACCAAGGCTGCAATTATTTGATTGAAAACACAGTAATACTGTGAAATATTACTACAATTTAAAATAACGGTTACACTTTATTTCGATAGTCCACTTTAGACATTCTACTAACTATAAGTAACTTTGTAACTACATGTCAACTACATGTCAACTAATTCTCATTTAATTGCAACTACATGTCTACTAACTCTCAGTAGGGTAGGTTTAGGGTTAGTAGAATAGGTTGACTTGCAAAGTTTCTCATAGTCAGTATGTTGTATGTTGTGGACCCATCAAAATAAAGTGTTAGAAGATATTAAACAGACAGTCTACTAATACTCTAATGACTGCTAGTTGACATGTAGTTGCAAAGTTACTTACTGTTAGTAGAATGTCTAAAGTGGACTATCGAAATAAAGTGTTACCAAAATAACTGTTTTCTATTTTTATTTCAAAGTGTATTTTATTCCTGTGAAGCAAAGCTGAATTTTCAGCACGATTACTCCAGTTTTCAGTGTCACATGATCCTTCAGGAATGATTCTAATATGATGATTTGTTGCTCAATATTTTTTTTATACTATTATCAATGTTAAAAACAGTAGTGCTAAATATTTTTGTGAGAACCGTGACACATTTCTTTCAGGATTCTTTGATTTATAGAAAGTTCAAAAGAACATCCTTTATTTTATATAGAAATCTTTCTGTCTTTTAATCAATCAACACATATAAACGCTGAATAAACACATTAATTTCTTTAAATAAATAAATAAATAATCTCATTGACCCCAACATTTTAGGTCTCAGCTGTGAGCCATGACTTGCTGATTGCTAAAGCCATTCAAGCTGTTGGTATGAGGGGGAGGGACATTCTCTTTCTAGAGCATTTAATTGGACACAAATTTATAAACGCCCCCAAGTACGAGATGATCAATCAAGATTACTTTAGGGGCTCTTTAAAAAAAAAGATAAATTTCAAATTCTTGCATTCATTGTCAGTCGTCCAGCTAGGCAGCAGTTTGTCCATTCTCTGCTTTCTTCCAGCTTCCATCCATTCCATTCTTTCTTCCTACTCTTTCCTTCATCATTCCAGCCATCACTCCATCCTCCCTCTCTCCTCCTCATGACCTTCTCTGATATTTACCCTCCTCTCCTGTGGCACGGCAAAAACCCACAGCCACCGGCACAAGAGAAGAGACTGACCAATAAAATCGGCCACGACAGAAAAACAGCCTACTTGCATGCAGGCAAGACAAAGCATCAAAGTCTGGGAGGTAAAAAAAAGGGGAAAACAAACATGGAAGTATGCACAGAGCCCTTCTTCCTGCTGTCAGCATGTTACTAATGGTCAGAAAATGCTCCCCTCCTGGGGGGCACCACCGTCTGTATTTTTTCCTCTCGCTTTTGTAGCTGTTAATAAGAAAAAAGTTGTCTTTCAACCTTTTTCTTTTGATCTTGCCTCTGTCTGCACTCGGCACAATGGCTCTCCTGTGGTCCCAGCTGATAAAGGACGGATGGGAGAGAGAGAGGAAGGTAGAGAGCAAAAGAAAGAGGTGCAGCAGGCGGTCTTGGGAGTGCGTGCTGGTTGAGAGGGGAGTAGTGCAGCATGAGTATTCACTATGAGCTTGCCTTAGGGCAGTGACTGACCTTTTGCTCTGATCTGATCCACCATTATCATCAGTGTTGCTGTTCCAGTGAAGAGGATGGTAATATTTCTCCCAGCGCAGAGAAATAGCTGGAAAGGCTCTCGTTCTTATCCAGAGGATCCCAAAGGAAAGAGGGATCACTTATGTAAACTCTTTAATGTTTCAATTGTTTCTCCTAGTCAGCAAAGACATTAAAGGGAGAGCAAATAGAGGTTTTGTCTTAAAGTTGTGATGAGACAGAAGTAGCGACAGATTTTTCGTCCATAATGTGACGTACAACCGAGTGAAATGAATTACTGAAAAAGACAAAAATGTAGGGAGGGGCTTGGTTCAATTCATCGATTGTTGACTGAATGGCGCTTAAAGCCAACTGTGAGAAATGGGTGTATTATATATTATATTATATATTAGGGCTGTCTAAAAATTTTAACGTGTTAATATTTTTTTAACGCAAATTAATCATTTGATAACGTTTGACGTCTTGCCGTCATCGCAGCGCGGAAGGTAGGCCTAATCTATCATTGCCTGCGTCTCAATGTGCACACTATCCATCCTAAATTCTATGTGATATTAGTAATTTTCAATAACAAACAAAAGTGAAGCGAACGCGGAGAGAGAGAGAGAGAGAGAGAGAGAGTGCGCGAGAGATATGTATTAGGGGTGTGCGATACTGCAAATTTTGGTATCGATCCGATACCGAGTAAATACAGGGCCAGTATTGCCGATACCGATTCCGATACTTGTCATTTAAAAAAAACATCAATTTAAATGACCAACAACAACTAAAAAAATTAACAATACTAATGTTGACATGACTAATATTATATTCACCTTAAAGCTACGTGGATATTATTTGCCTTTCTAAAAGGCCTTTGCAGGCAGGGGAGCCCAGAACATGAAAGCAATAAACAGTTTCATGTTAAGTATTTTCCTCCCATAGAAAAGAGTTATAAAACTAATTAACGTGGCTTAATAAATTAAGAACGTAATATTAAAAGACAAAACTCAATATACACCTTATTAATGTTTCAAACTAGATATACAAGTAAGCAGATGTACCCAGACTATGAAAGCAATGCTCAAAGTTTTCACATTATGCATTTTCCTCCCATAGAAAACCATTATAAAGAAAAGTTTAACGTAAGTGGCTTATTGAATGAAGACATCGATATGAAAAATAACTATTAAACCATAACTCATTTATTATTGAAAGGATTTTAGTATGTTATGTACGTACTGTATTTTCTGTTTGTTTTATATAGCCAAATTCGATATAGTTTATACAAATATATAGGTCTACTATTTATGTACAGGTAAGCAGATGAACCCAGAACATGAATGCAACACGCTGAATTTAATTTTCTCTAATTGCAATATAAAAACATTTAATATGGTGCGATTAATGAATGGAGGATGACAGTGATAAAGACCAAATAAATACATAAAGACTAAATTCGGTATACAGCTTGTTAATAAAATATAATATGTTGCAAGCAGCTGAGCCCAGAATATATATGCAAACATGCTAAACAACATGTTAAGCATTTTACTCCCATAAAAAACCATTATAATGAAAATTCAAAGTGTCTTAATGCATTAAGAAATAACTTAAAAAAAGCTAAACTCATTACACACCTTACAGTGATAATGTATAAAAAGGACAAACTTGGTATACAGGTATAATATGCACTATGTGAAGGATTTCCTTCCTCCCCTTTTCATTATTTTTTGTTGCTCGGAGTTCCGTTCCATCTCTCACTGTATCCGCTCGCGCTCGGAGCCGCTGAGTCACGTGATGACAACCAAACACAGCGTAGCAGGGGAGGAGCAGCAATGTTTGCATACGAGATGTGAAAAGAGCGGCATATACACCCAGACATGTCTACACTTTGTTGTATGTATTAAGCAATGTTATTAAGTGTATAGGAGAAAAAATTTACCTAAAGTATCGATCTTATCAGGCTAGTATCAATCCGATACCAATACCAACGTTGGTATCGATACTATCGATATTAGGATCAATACGCCCACCCCTAATATTTATACTCATATGTGATAAGGGTACAGCGAACCAGTGTTACCAGGGTCACGGTTTTCCCGCACAATTGGGCTATTTTGAATATACAGTCGTGGGAAAAATTACAGAGCCATGAGTTGAGGTTTTTTGGGCTACTTTTATATGTACCGTGGCCGCCCAAAGTGTAAATATACACATGTGATCGCAAAAGGAAGTTATTACAAACACTCAATGGTGGTTTAAAGTGAGTTCTGAGTAAAAGTATACTATTAATCTCATAAATTGTCTTGTAGCATGATGCTAATGTTAGCTCTAATGCACCTGCAGAACAGGTCCAATTCTTCTTCATAATGAATTTTGTCATAATACTTCATGTAATGTCGCAAGAAAATTATTTTTTGCATTTATTTAGAAATACTTTTGATAATAGTTGGGTAAATGTGTACTGGGATTGAAGCGATGTGGCTTGGTAAACGTTTTATTGCCAGTATAAAGGCTGATAATGGCTGAATTAAAACAAAAGAATAATAAGGATTATGTCTCATACTTTGAGGAGATGTGAAAGGTTCTGTTTCCTTAAACTAGTTTGTCATGCATTTCTTTATTTCAACAGATTTACAGGTAAATCCTAGTATTTTAAATTTGCGATTAATCATGATTAATCACAGTCCAGCACTGTTTTTGATTTTTCTTTTTTGTGAATGATTTAGATGTAGAAAAGAGAGTTAACATACTTTTATGTTCTTTAAGACTCCTGAGCTGCAATAGAACAAACACTTAACTATAAAATAGACTAAAGGGAAAGAAACGAAGAGAGGAAGATGCATGAATGATGTGCATTTGAACATCTATTTATCTGGAGACAGCTTTGATCCAAGGTAAATAACCTAATTATCCAGTTTCATTAGATCATTACTATAATCACCACAATCATTATGATCTATTTGCTTAACAGACACACTCATTTAGCACGACGCGCCATACATCTATTTTACACATGCCGCAGGTTGCTCAGAGCCAC
This sequence comes from Barbus barbus, assembly GCF_936440315.1. Classification (NCBI taxonomy): domain Eukaryota; kingdom Metazoa; phylum Chordata; class Actinopteri; order Cypriniformes; family Cyprinidae; genus Barbus; species Barbus barbus. The sequence continues at coordinate 21,531,764 of NC_136731.1, read as the reverse complement.
TCACTGACTCGTTTGATAATGTATGTTCATTTATTTTGAGGCAAGAGGCAATTGCCCACTACAAAGCTTATGTTAGGGAGAGATAAAGCAGAAAATGATGCCGGATAAGATCAGTACAAAAACAGCATCTAATTTTGGCAATATCTACAACAAAATTTAATACTGAAATGCAATGGAAAAGTGATTTTTTTATGGCTTAATGATTTTTTTTAGTAGTTTAATTGAATAGTTGAACTATTTAAGCTACATATTTATGCTATCCTGTGTAAAGTAAAGCTATTTCCTGTGAGTATGCGACTTTCGATCTTGCGATTTTTAGTCTGATCTTCCGACTTCCAATATTCAGATTCATTAGCAGTTATAGGTAAAAACTAGACGAATAACAAGTTGCAGTAAATGGTTTTGTTTTGTACACAAACAAGTTTTGTACGCAACAAACCAGTGTGTAAATGATTGAGATAATAAATTAGAATAATAGTTTGCAATATTAAGCAGCAAAGCAAACTGGAAACAGATGACAGCTAAATAATTCATAGTAAAAATGGTAGCTCTTACGTTAAAAATAAGGTGGACATATATAAATTAGGTCAGTATAATTATTTTCAGCTCAAACATACTTCCACACAGAAAGTGTGCCGTTAGTATATTAGCATAGTTCACACGGCGCAGTGCATTGGATGCTAACGCTAACGGAGCGCGCAAACAAACACTGCTATCAGCAGTAACAATTAATTCTTAGTGAATTTCCACATGTTTTTTTTTTTCTTCTCTCGTTTACCTCTGAGTAATGTTGTAGTTCCCTATTTGTGGTTATCAGCGGCTACATTAGCGTTACGTAAACTTAGCTAATTCTTATCTCGTAAGTGGCGGTCAGGCATTTTGTGGTCATTCAGCTTTCAGGCGAGCACAATGCAAGAATAATGATAGCAGCTTCATCTCTTAGTGAGAGAAGAGAGCTGGATCGTTCACTCGGACCAGGAACGCTAGATTAAATTCCTACAATTAGTCGTCCGAGACATTAGCGCATGGCTGGGAACTGAGCTTCCAGAGATGTAATTCATTTATTAGCCTCTTGACCCCTTTAAAGTAATCACCTCTCAAATGGAGATAATCGCCACATTCTTCCTTTTTAAAATCCAAAGACATGCCATGAAATATCATTACCATTGTCTCCCGCGCACCTCCATCCCCCGTAAGTCTCCATTTCGTTCCATGCCCTTTACCATCAAACTCCTGTTTTACCAGACAAAATTATGACAGTCACCGGTAAATTCAATTTAATGAGATGCAAATTTGGCAAAAGAACAATTCGGGCCGCTCAGGTTGATGTCATTATGCATGTCAAAAATCCCTCATTAGCAGACGCCTATGAATCGGATTACTGAATAATGAGGGTGCGTTAGCCTCAATCTTTCCACCGAATTTGACAGTGGGCTTTATCTGTGTCCAATGTATTCATCCTGTCTAATGCGCAAGGTGATTCAGTTAAAGCTCAGCAGACTGGTATGGTGGACTGGTGATTTGCCCCAAATTAGCTCCTGATCTCCATAATTGATCTATAAATCTACTCTGACACTGCGGTTTGTCGTACTCCCATTTACATCAACAATAATAAAGCATATCCTCCACGGTGCATCTTACAGAAAGTGGCTCGCCTTTGCACATGGTGTCTTTGTACAAATACTCCCTTAAGTAATAATACTCCCTGTTCCCTATGCTGAGCCTGACACAAAGCTTCTGGAGACATATTACTCTAATTCTCCCATAAGCGAGCATCGCCTGCCCTGTTTTGCAATTTACATTGGCACTCCAGCCGACAGTGTCTCATTTGTCACTAAGCTTGCCTTTATGGAGTGGGGCTCAATAATTCTTCTGCATAATCCACAATAAATTGCACTTCTGAAAGCATCAGACCCATCCCATGGGAACAGCAACAGTTTTAAGCAGGGGTCGGCAACCTTAGGCGCACGTGCCAATAGAAGATAATGGTGGACGGAGGGATAATCATTGGTACGTGAGCTTAAAGAGAGCAAGAGAGATTAATATTACATGTTATTGTGCAGTTTATTGTGTGAGTCTATTGCCTCTGCACGGAAAAATAACTATTAAACGTTCCTCATAGTCACGCTGGTTGTTTATTTGGTTATAAGGTGTTTGGGAAGCAAAATGCTCAAAAGCATGATGAAACTAATAGAGATGCACAGATCAGTTTGCTGCAGAGTTACTCATGCACCTGATGGAGAAGCAAATCAGAACAAAACAACCAACTAGGGATACACTGATAAAGACGTTTTGGCCAATACAAAAAATGTGTCTGCCAATGAAAGGCTCACCATTAAGTCTTTAAAAAAGACTTTTTAAAAGAAAAGAAAAAAAAAAAGACACACTATAGTCTTTTTTAAACATTTATTGTTTTTAAAAGGCTTAATATGTTCACCATTAAAAGGATAGTTCACCCAAAAATGTAAATTCTTTAATTAATTACTCACCCTCACGTGGTTCCAAACCCGTAAGGCCTTCGTTCATCTTCGGAACACAAATGAAGATATTTTTGATGGCATCTGAGAGCTCTCGGACCCTCCCATAGACAGCAATGATATTACCACGATCAACGTACAGAAACGTAGCAAGGACAATGGTAAAACTGTCCATGTGACATCAGGGGTTCAACTGTAATTTTACGAAGCTACGAGAATACTTTAATGTGTGCGCTGTCTACTGAACTTAAACAATGCTGATTACATTGATTAGATTCTGGGGTACTCTCCAAAAAGGTGGAAGACGGTAACTTGGGGAGAATAACTGCTGAATAAATTATGTTATTATTGTTTTCTTTGTGCACAAAAAGTATTCTCGTAGCTTCATAAAATTACGGTTGAACCCCTGATGTCACATGGACTGTTTTACTTTTGTCCTTGCTTTGTCCTTTGTGTTCCAAAGATGAACGAAGGTCTTACGGGTTTGGAACGGAACGACATGAGGGTGAGTAGTTAATGACAGAATTTTCATTTTTGGGTGAACTATCCCTTTAAGTCATTAAAATTTGTTGAAAAAAGCATAAAAATAAAATTAAGTAACATCATCAACATCATTATAATTTGCACATTGCTAAATTTGGAGCACTGCAAATATATGTAATTTGTAATTCTGATGGTATGTAGTCTGTAATTGTTATAATGGTGTGTAAATGTTGTTCCACTTGTCCTTAACACATTATTCCTACAGGGATGTCACCGAACATTTCTGTAATAAATTATATGATTAATTAAAAATGGAACAATGTACGTAGCCTTATTCCTATCCACTATGGGAGAATAATTTGTACATTGTAAAATTGAAGATAAATTAACATACTTTCATATGTCCTTCTGCGAAAGTGGAAAATTTTCTAAGACAATACTGTTTGCATTTAGCCTGAGTCTATATGCTGCTATCTCTGTTTATATTTTTCAAGAAAAATGTATCATTTACATAATTTATGAAGAGTTATGCAAAAGCTCTGTATTGTCTTGAAGACTACATTGTCAGAATTAAAAGAAACACCAGTTTGCCTGAAGCAGATCCACAAATGAATTAAAAACTCCAACATTTACATTATTTACCATAGCTAAAGTCTATTTCTTTTTTCCCTTATGAGGTACTTAATGTGCAATACAATGTGCTGCTCAATTTTGCCAGATTTAATTAAAAAAGAAGGAAAACATTATTTGAATTTTCATTTTTCAAATAACACATTTATTGGATATTTAACATGGAATAAATAATATCAATTAATAATCTGTTTAAATTATTAATACAGAATCTTAAATCAATTAAGGTTTAATTTCAGTGTAAACCAAAATGCAAAGGGATCTTGTACAATACACATTTTCATTATATATTTTTTTCTCTTGCATTTTCCCATGCCTATTTAAAGTTTCTATGAACCAAAAGCAGGCATAATTGAATTTTTATGACCATTTTCCACTTAGAATTAATCCAAAATTTCAAACACAGAAAAAGAGCAGCGGACACATAAATTTAGGCCACTTCTGAGGTTTGGCATCAATAAGTGAAACCAGCAGACTGAGGAGAGAGTTTTGAGTTCTGAAAGTTACAGAAATCTTTTAAAAGATCAAGACAATTTTTTTAAAAACATTATGTCATATGATATGACCGCTTTAAAAAAATGTTGATGCATGCATCCACAGAGGACACACAAAGCATTGCGTATAAAGCCACAGTGTTACGAACTTCACACTGTTTCCTTGCATTCTCCATCTCAGCTCAGTCAGTGAAGTAAACAGGCTGAGAAGTTTACTCTTAAGCGGCTCTCGCTGCCCACTGATCTGTGCATTTCAGATTAATCGCTGAAGATATTTTGCACTTTGCCACCATTTAGCAAGTGAATGTGACAGCTCCCGAGCCTAGCTGTTACAGATAATGGCTAGGTCTAAAGTTAAGTTTAAAAACGTAAGGTTTAGATTTAACAATGATCTCCAAATGATCTCAGAATTAAACGTTTGTGGCTTTGAGTTTGTATGCAGCTTTGAGGTCATGTATATTGTAGAGTAGTTCTAAAGAACTACTTTTTGGAAATAAAAAAATAAACTTTTTAAAAATCCATGGACACCTTACCAAAAAAATACTGATGACTTGCACTGCACTGTCAGGTTTATCTCAATGTTTGCATAATAAAATATTGTCTAGAGCACATCTACTCCAAATACTACATAGCATTAGCAAGTAGAAATAGCAAAGGCCTTTAATATGCCCTGCCTACACTTCCTGTTTCAAAATTAAATACACAAACACAGGAAAGAAATCCACCCTTATGAAAATTAATCACCTAGTAACCATGTTTTTTGGGGTATTGATTACCATTTGTATAACCACAGTTTTACTACAAGTACCATGGTTAAACTATGGTTAGTACAGCAGAGTTTAACTAGTAGCCATGTTTTTGTTGTTGTTTTTTGGTGTTATCTATATTAAACCATGGTTGATTTTCATAAAGGTACACTCATTTTGTTATGGTTGATTAGCTCAATCAGGAAGAACAAAATATTTTCAGCATGCTTCATTTTAGATTCTGCCCTTGTTTTCTTTTTCTTTGATTCTGAGATGACAGAAAAACTTAAATCCACACCACACATCCAACCACACTCTTCCTCAGCTATTAACAAATCTGAATCTTCACACAAACAAAATCATGAATCATTTCTGCCTAACAAACAGTAATGCGTTTCGTTTTCTCATGTCTTATTCACTACGCTAACCATGCTAAAAGTGTAACTCGCATAGCTCCTGACACAAACGTACGCTGTGGAATGTGGAATGACAAATTCGAGGAATGACATTATAATTAAAAAATGTATCCACTACATTAAAATATGCATCCATTAAATTAAAATATTCATCCTTTGCAGTGATGAAAATGGGATTTTTGTATTACAACAAGGATAATTTGGAAGAGAAATGTTTTCATGACAATCAAACACATTTACCCACTCACATTACAAATAAATTGAAATAATTTAGAAACCATGGTTTAATTTATATTTGAAACAATATCATTGTATTTGTTATATTTATTTTAAAATACATTGGAAAAAGTACTATTAGTTTTTGTAACAATGTAATAATGTGAGTGATCAATAATAAAAAATAAAAAGTAACGTTCCAAATGTGACCTAGGCATGTTTTCACTTGTTTATGGATGTAAATCGCAGTGGAGTGGATTATCCTATATCCTCTATGGTCACCACTGGCTCTCTTGAGAAGCTCACCTAGTCATAAACATACTTGTTCACCTGTGTTGAGGGAGGAGGTCTGCCATCGAGCGTCACTGTGTTAATTATGAAGTCTTTCCAATGAGCACGTTCCCTAGTGTCCTTCACTCACTACTGCATCTCAATTTTCTCACCAGGCTCAAGCAAATAAGAAGTCACATGGGGAGCCTACACACTAGCAGGAAATTACATGCGATTTGAAGTGAGCCCAATTTATGTCTGTGAGTGGGTGTGTGTGTGTGTGCGAGTGGTGGGGGTGTGTGGTAATTTATCGTATGAGGGAAGCGAGCTTGTCACTGCTTATTTCACTGATGCAACAGGGTGCCACGGCACCAGCCATCACTGCCGGCCCAAAGTGCAAGAGCGCCAGTCACCTTACCTCAACCTCCTGTCTCGTCTCGCTAACATGCGAGACGTTTGCGTTCTGCCACTTGCCTCGCTCGTGCAATTTATCTATGATTCTGCTTTATTAGAACATGGTATGCATAGCACAATATTACCATAGCACATACCTCAGCGGTAATAAAATGAGATTAAAGTAACACTAATTACTGCACTGACAGTTATGAAAATACAGCGTGATGACAGTTATTAACTAATACATGTGTGAAACAAAATGACAGAACAAAGGCAAATTTATGGGGAAGAAAAAGAGCAATTACAGCTGTAGGAAAGAAGAAATGTCTCAGTTGTTTCTCCTAGACAGTGGATGAAATGGAGAGTAAATGGACAAGTGTAATTACAGGAAAGAAAAAAATCTAAATGAATGTGTCTTTAATATCGTAACTGCCTCTCTTCTGCTCTTAAAAAAAAAAAAAAATCTTTCTTTGCATTGATGGTTCCATGAAGAACTATCACGGAATCTTTCCATTGAACAAAAGCTTCTTTATAGTGGAAAGAGTTTCTTTGTTTCAATTATTAAAATGTCCTTCACGTGAAGAAAAAAGATTATTTTCAGAACTGTTCACTGAAAGGTTCTTTAAGGAACCAAAAATGGATCTTCTATGTACATCACCAGGAAAACCATTTCCACAAAATTTAGTATCCTTCATTTTTAAACGGGAAGACAGCGATGAGATAAAGTGGTGAGCAAATGGAGACAAGCAATCATTTCTGTACAGTAGAAAAGGGGGGGGGGGGGGAATAAATGAGATCTCTTTAATGTCTAAACAGCAATGAGAGCACATGAGGAAGAGCAATTGTACACGACGGAAAGAAAAATCACAGTTGGGATCTCTTTTAAATCTCAATTCCTTCTCCAAGACAGCAATGAGATAACTTTGAGAGTGACTGGAGAAAATGTTGTTATATTTTGATTAAAGTCAAGTTAGCTTTCAAAAACATCTCAACAATGTCTAAAAACTGTGACAAAATGTATTTAACTTATTTATCAAGATACAAAAGTCAGAGTTCTCATAAACCTCTTTTACTTTACTACATTCTAAAGCATAATATCATACATTTTACTCCACCACATTTCATAAAAGCATATCATTCCTCACATATTCATGAATCGGACTGATCCGATTGCAGCTGTTCTGCAATGTATTAATTCAATGATCTGGTCATAAAAAGCAGTGAACCAGAATATCGAAGCTTGAATGTGTGTGTGTGACATTTAGTATTGATTATTGTAAATGAAAATCGTATTTAGATCACAAACCACCCCCTACAAATTTAATTTTATAGCTCCACACTCCTAGGATATGTCAACAATTGTCTCATTTGTGTTTTTATTTCTTCTTAGAATTTAAATGTTTGAGTTGATATTCATATCAAACAGAACTGAGATCTTCATTAAATCTCCAGAGTTATGAAAGAGCAACTTCTGTGTGATAATATTTTCCTCTGGGTATATTCAATAACTTGAGTGCTAAAGCATGTAACCCATACTGTAGCATCATGCTTATATAACAGCTTTTAACTATTTTTTTCCTGAGCTACATCCTGTTCTTGCAGTGTATTTTGTGAATATCTTATCTGTCGTTTGGTTAAACCGGGGAACAGACTTCCAAGAGTTAGCCTCAGAAAATGTCTCCAGTTGCAGGAAATTCTTTACAGTTGAGAATAAAGTTCACCTCTCAACTGTCACCGTCTCAACCTTACCTGTCATACAGCGACCACAAACTTTTTTTATCCTGATAACCTGGTCTGTTTGTGCCTGCCCTTTTCAATGGCTAGCCTGTGGTCAGTGACCCTGCGCTCGGATCTGTCTAAATTTTGTAGCTCTGACAACCTGAGTTGTCTAGTAGCTCTAGTTCTTTTCCTTTTAGTCTCTTATAACATACTAATTTATTTGCATTTCAGTTATTAGCTCAGTGCGCCACACAATTATCTTCATTGCAATGGTATTTGTCACGGTTGGTGGTTGTAGTAAAGGCGCCCACAACGACGAATAACAAAAAAGTACATTTATTAGCATCAACACACTGTACACCATTGCTAACTTAAGATCCGACCAAGATGGGGACAAAACTGAATGCTTATAAAGAAACAGGAAACAAAGGAGCAAACTAGATAATTAATCAAACACAGGTGACAGGACTAAATGATAATGACTAATTAACTAAATCAGAACAGGAACTACCAAATAAGGTCAAAACAGAACTGAAAGGAAAACCGACATGTGACATCATCACAATGCTTGCCATCTAGGAATCCTTTATTACTTTGATATTTGTCTCAGCACCATTGAGTGATGAGATTGTTTAAGGATTTGTTTGCAGTTAATTATTTTTAATTTTATTCAGTATATAAATTGCAATATCTGTTTTTTTATGTCAATGTTGTACTGTAATCTGGAGGAAAATGTTACTATCGTGTCTGTCTCTCAATTGTGTTTTATTTGAAATCACTATGAATTGCTGCTTGCAACCGATTTTGCATTTGTACTGTGATTAACTGTATTCACAAGTGAAACAGAAGGGGGGATCAAAAATAAGAGGGATTTGTGACATTATTCACAAAGGAACAACAAAGTCAACTCAAGGGGAGCGAGTTAGCCAATTTTGATTATGCAAAGAGTAATGTTTTTATTTGGGAAAAACCTGTGTGGATGAATCATGCTCAATAATACCAATAATAATAGATGCAACAATTTTGCCTTTGAAATTTCAGAAAGTTGGTAACCAAACATTTCTGGTTAACTTTCACTTTTTTTTCTTCTTTTTTCCATATTATTATTATTATTATAACCTTTATTTTACCAGGAAAAACACATTGAGATTAAAAATCTCTTTTACAAGAGCATCCTGGCCAAGATTAACAGTAACACAGCTCACGGGGGGTTAACATATAACATCCAAAACATCAAGTAACATCCATAAATTACACACATGCACACAAACAAGCATATCAATACACAACTAGTCAAAACATCTACAGCCCAATGTTTCTGTCTCCAAGTTATTTAAAAACCCTTTAAAAATATCTAGTGACACCAGCTCCTTAAGATGTAATTTAATTTGCAAATT